>NC_081182.1:195400249-195689390 GCF_029867415.1 Vicia villosa | reverse complement strand
CACCATTTCTTTTTATTTAATTTTAATAGTAATAAAATTACCTTTAAAATTAAATTAAAAAGAAATGGTGCAAGATCATTATCCAAAACTTTTGTCTCTTGCTTGAGTCACCAAGGTAGCTTAACTTCTGCAACATAGAGATGGTACAGCAGGCCTAGAGCAAGAGGGTGAAAAAATTCAAAGCCATGGCCAAAGAATTCAAAGATTTTTATATTAAAAAATTCAAAGGTTCAAAGATCATCAATGCACAGATAGCTTAGCTTTGCAGCACATTCATTGCTTATAAATGATGTAGAACACTTCAGTAAGAGGACACACACGAATTCAGAATCAAATCCATGCTTGTAACAACACTTGTATCATACTTGAAATTTTGCAAGAAATTTGAAATTCGAATTTTAAGTTTCAGCTCAATTCAATCCAAATTAAATACTTAAACACGATCCCTGAACATCATTGAACCTTTCCAAATCAATTTCAAGCCTTGAAGCTCACTGAATCGAGCTCAAAAGCTCACGGTTTGTCCAAACTGAAATTTACAAAAATACTATTATTCATGCATATTCAATAAGATGTAATCCCATATTTGTGATTAGTTTTGTGCCCTGATCATTTCTGGAGCTTTAATTTAATTTTTATGAAGGTTTGAAGCATATACCATTTTAGGGTTCTTGGAGCTCGAAATGGGATCCTTCGATTTAGGCAAAATTAGAATAAACCAGAGGCATATTCAAGTTCAGTGGATCTGGAAGAGTCAAATGGACATGTCGCGAAATATTTTGTATAGGTTTGCCCCTATTCGTTATTTTGCAGGGATGAAGGAGGTGTATTACAGCGCTTTTGGTAAAAAACGCTGTTAAAAGTAGAGGCGAGAGGAAGAAGACGACGAGGTGTCATCTCCTGATTGGCTGATTCAAATTGGTTCGCGCGCGTTTTGATTTTCGTTTGCAGATGGATCACGTGTGACATGAAACACGCGTAAGCATGTACCCTCGCACCATCAGTCCTCAGATCTCATTAAAGTTTCATCCAACGTGCCAGAAGCTACAGGGCACCATGGACTCTCAAAGCTTTGCCACACAGAATCATAATTTAATATATTTTCTATTTTATTTAATTCTCTTTGTGAAATTATTTAAAAATATTTTTAAAAATCAGAAAAATACACAAAAAATATTTTTAGGTTAATAAAATATTGTATTAATTTTTTACACAAAAATATTTTATTTTTCTTAATAATTAATATATTTTGTTTAATTAATCAATATATATTCATATATTTCATTTAAATTATTTCTAACCTATCAAAAAATCAGAAAAAAATATTTTATTTTATTAAATTGAGTTTATATATTATAAACTAATTTTGTACATATTTAGAATATTTTTCTCTTTAAGTTTAATTTATGTGTATAATTATTTGTATAATTATATGTTAATTAACTTAATAATTTCAAAAAACAATTTCAAAAATCCCAAAAAAAATTAATTTTATTTTAAAATTAATTAACAAGCAATATGAACATATTTTAGACTTAATTTTTAGGTTTTAAATTTATTTCTACCTTTTTCTCATTTAATTAAATTAATCATGCATTAATTCTAATTATAATCAATCATCAAAAATCCAAAAACATTTTTCCTTTATCTTATTGCAATTTAAATTCATAGATAAGTGTATAGGTTGTCAAATTCATGTAAATAGCGTAGTTTACATTTCTCGCACAATCGATGTAATAGCGTAGAATTTACTTTCCGCATTTTACATTCCCGCACTTTAATTTCTGTACATATAAAACTGCGTGTATGTCAAGAACAAAAACTGAGCGCTAGATCACTAATCTCAAAGACAAATATATCTGAAACAAAACACAATCACACTTGCACCTCTTAGGGTAATCCCTCCGTTACTCTTTCAAAATCAATTCTATTGTTTCAAATGCAATTCAAATAATTTCTTTTCTGTATCCAGTCAAAGAAAATTTTCTAAAAGAAAATAGGAAAGGACCTTATGAACTTAGGGTAGATCTCCTAATTTCTTGCTCAAAATCAAACAAAACAACAAATGTTTCACATATCACTGTTTTTCCAAAACAAAACTTTCAAAAAAGACAACATTTTGTATATATCCAAACAAGGATCATTACGAAGTTAAAGATCTTTTTCAAAACATCTTTCGAAAGATAAAACACTTTGTATACATCCGCACATGGATCATTACAAAGTTAATTTACAAAGGTATTTTAAAACCACATACAAGCATTTCAAAGCAAGACAAACGATTCAAACAAGTGAGCTAAGCAATTAAGAGCCCATGGATAACCATGTATACAAAGGGGTGCTAATACCTTCCCTTTGTATACCTACCCCGAACCCAAAATCTCTTAAAGGTCTTTTTCTGTTTCTTTTATAAACCTTTCCTTAATTGGATAAAATAAAAGTCGGTGGCGGAATCTCTGATTCACAAACTCAAAATAAAAGAAGAGTCAGTTCGTATCCCACGAAAAAAACTGAGGACGACACAAAATCATCAATTATAAGTACCTTTTTATTGATCATATATGAATGTATAGGTGTGATAGTGAATCCTACCTTCAAGATTATCAATTAAGAGTTTATTTGTTCCCCCTTTAACAACAATAAAAGCTATTGACAACATTTAGTATTTGGATCTCTTCACACGGCTGTCTGTGTTTTGTCCTCCACAAAGACCCTTAAAAAACACTCATCAAGTCCAATCACAAGTCTTCCAATTACTAATATACCCCTCTGCTGCCAATTAAAAAAACACTCATCCAAAATCATGCACTCACCTTCATTCACCTCAGTTCATCACCTTTGACAAGTTTTTTATACATTTTGAAAATGAAATCTTCTTCATCAAGATTTACAATATCTTCGAGTTTATACCTTCTTCCTCTATAAGACCATCATATAACTCATTATAAGACAATGTTTGTTGTACAAAAACATCAACACTCAATGCACCTTAGATAAGTTGACAATATTTCAGGCATCATTGTCATAAGCCAATATATCCATATTGTTGGGTGCTTGTACCATATAATACCAATTTTCCTATATCCTAGTTCTTTAAACTATCTATCATCTCGAAATATCTCGAATTATCAACATCACATTTAAGCTCTGAAACATTATCTTCATACTTAGACAATCCATCATATACAACAGAACCTTCATGATGAATAAATACATGAAGAAATGCATCAACTTTTTACCTTATTTAAACAAATAACTACTTAATATATAAACATATTAACAAGCATCCCATATATCTTACACCGACATAAAAGGAGCGTAAAAAAAAAAATAAAACTCTGCATTCTTATAAACTTTAACAATCAAGTTTCCCATAAAGCACAATTAACATAAATGGGCAAAAGAAACCCAAAATACCCTAAATTAGAAAAGGGGAAAGAAATAATTCCCCATAATTGGAAGTCCATTTTTCAATAATAAATATTAATATGATTAGTTTTTTTACTAAAGATAATAGCTGAATAAAGATTATAAAAAAATAACACACAAGCTGCGTTGCTACCCCATTTTGGATGACAAAATCAATCCTCTTAAAAATTACAAGGTATTTGATAAAATTCTTCAACCAGAATTATTTTGCATTGAGTAGGGGATAAGCACAATTTTGGGAGTTTTGTTGTTTCTCTGATGGCAAGGATGAAAGCAAGGGTATTTCTCGTATGGTATGTATCATCTTAAGACGACACACTTATGTAGTGACGAACTTAAAAACACAATCTGAAAAGCTAATAAGAATGATATGAATGTGTTTATGGAATTCGAGGAGACATTAAGGGGAGTTGGGCAATGAATATGTGTAAGGTGTATGAGCATTCATGCCATAGTCGGGCATGTCATCATCCTGATGGTCTAGTTTGAGTAACTTTTGGAACAAGGGAGGTCGAAAGTCACATTGTAGGTATTGTAAAACCACCTAAAAAAGACTTTGGTAACCTTGATGCAAATGAGGGGATTGTTTTGGACGAAAGGTTGTTAGAACGAGTCTTCACAATTTCTTTCTTCACTATTAAGAGTATACATATCAAATGTCGTCTTGCTTTTTTCTCAAACAATGTGAAATGCGCTCCTCAAGGTGGTTGGTGAGACGTGGTCTGTAGGTGTTTGGGTTCGATTGTTACTTCTTCCTCGTTGCACTTTACAGGTGGTCTTGCTTAGAATAGGCGGGATCGTAGATCTGGTAATTGGAAATTCTTGCAACAACATTATATTTTGGAGTGCTTAACTATTTGGATGGATGCAGATGGTCATGCCAATTTAGTTGATAGTGTGTTTGGTGGCTTTGAGCAAGAGAAGTTAGGCCATGAGGGAGTTTTTATTAAAGAGGGAGATGCAAATGTGAGCTCTAACGTCAAGCAATGCCTTTGTAACATTTTAGATGGTCATTTTACTACAGTTGTCAAGGTGTTAGATTCATCTGGAGTAGCCCCTATAAGTGCACATACTATGAAGGCTTGGGAGGCTAAACACCCATATAAACCACCTCCTTTCATGCCAATCACATTGTCCTATGAAGCTCCTCTAGTGGGTTGAAGTTGATACAAGTTTCAGGTGCATTATGTCATTCCCCAAAGGGACTTCATGTGGTAGAGATGGTTTACAATCTCACAATTTATTGGACGTAATGTGTGGAGAAGGTTCTACTATATCTAGAGATTTCTTATGGTGTAATCACTAAAGCTGTTAACTTATGGTTGGGAGAAAGATGTCCGATGAGTTTGGCAGAGTTTGTTACCTTAACACCTTTGACATCATTATTGAAGCTTGGTGGTGGGATACGACCAATTATTGTTGGTTATATTTGAAGGCGGTTGGTATCCATGATTGCAATGAAATTGGTCGATAAGGAAGTGGCACGATATCTCAATGACTTCCAATTTGGGTCAGTGTATCAGGCGATGATGGTGCCATTTTGCGTATTGCCAATAATATGTTCAGCAATAAAAGGAAATATTTTTTAAACTTGTTGCAACCCAATATCAGATAAGTGGCCTAATCTTAAATGCCAGAAATTGCAAGAATATTGGGAGCTAGAGTGATGAGCTTGAGAGTGAGGTGGGGCCATCAAGCACATAGAGTCTTATCTGGAGACTAGCTATACCAATCATTTCCATTGATTGTTTCTACAGAATTTTGCAAGAGTCAGCAGTGAGATGACATGACAATCATTGCTTTTGATTAATTTAGCAATGGAGGAGCAAGTTAACATGAAAAATATAAATGTACAGCACATGATATAAGGTTAAGACATTGGATATGGTAACACTTCCAGACATGGAGGCAACAGCTTGAGAAACATTGGGCAAGCTAACAAATACATGAATAATGTTTTTGTAGGAAGTAAAAGAGGATAAGTCAAAAGATACGTGATCAGTGGCGCCTGTATCTAGAATCTAGAGGTTATGATCTTACCATTATCATTTGAAGAATGAGAGTTGAGGACAAAGGGAGATGCAGTTATGAAGTTGGCTTTTGGTGTGGTTTTTTATTGATGAATCAATTCCAGAATGTTATTGTACTGCTCTTGAGTGAAACCAACATTTGGTTGTGATTCATTAGTACCTGCATGAACTAAAGTAGCAGATTGATACTGAGTATTTTTGTTTTGAGGTTTACCCTTTCCCTTGAATCTAGGTGGATAACCGTGCTTGATGAAGCAAGTATCAACTGTATGGTTGGTTCTTCGATAGTGTGTATAGACACAGTTTTGGCCCCGTGTTATGACCACTCTTGCCATTCGAATTTCCCTGAAGCTGTGTGAAACTGAAATGCAGTCACCTCATCACTCGAAGTTGTATTAGGAATCACAGAGCCTGCACTACTCATTTCCATTCTTGTTGTATAACAAGTGAAAACACTTTATCAACATCCGGTAACGAATGCATCATCGTAATCTGATATTTAGAATGCACAAATTTCTCATTCAAGCCCTTGAGGAAACGAATACGTAATCTTGCTCACGAGTCCATTGAGCATATAAGGGATCCAAAATTGGAGGTTTTGTGAGAGTTTCATCAATAGACCTATCTTTGTTCTTTGAATCAAAGCAATATGCATAGACCCTCACCCAAGTGTGATAATTCTTATCATCAAGCAATGGTGAAACAATAACAATAGAAGGATTCTCATCCAGATGTAAATAATATGGATTCATTTGAATTTGTTGAAAAAATCGGTGATGAAGCTCTGGTTAGCCATAGGTAGCAAAGAAGAAAAGACGAATCAACGATCGAAAGAAGCAGAAAAGATAAAAGAACGATCGGAGAAAGAAGAACAACAATTGAAAAGAAAAGAAATCACAAAGAAGCAATTGATGATAAAGATAAATGGCTACCAGAGCTGTATTGCTCTGATACCATGTGAATGTTCAGATAACCAGAAAGGTTGAAGAAGAACATGGTGAGAATGGATGAAGAATCCATATATATATATATATATATATATATATATATATATATATATATATATATATATATATATATATATCTATATATATATATATATATATATATATATTATATATATAAAAAGTTTGTTAAGAAATTAGTTAAAAAGTGTAACTGTAAAATTTTATTATTGATCTTTTCTATACAAAGTGATACATAAATAGATAAGGTACAACAAAGTGTAAGAAGGTCTACAGGATAAAACTAATATGGACAAATGCTACTATTAAGACCATATAAACTAATAATATTCTTAATTTATTTAATAAACGGTAACATTTCGACCGTAAATTAAATCGGTTGAACCAAATAAACTTTCCGGTTTGACCTCCGGTCCAATTTTTTAAATATTGCTCCAAATGAAACGTTGAGATCAGTCTTAGTGGTAGTCTCTTTGCTCTTTATTATTAAATCAAAACGAAAAATATTAAAACCATAAAACTAAAATCAATTAGAGGATTGCTCTTTGGATTGCTCATTGATTTGGATTGCTCTTTTATGCCCATATTATTTAAATTCTTCTTCTTGTCCAATTTTCTCTACTTCTATTCTATGTTTCTTTTTTGTTAAAGGCAGTGCTATATATTCTGGTATTATTTTTTCCTCTGAATATGATGCTTACAAACACAAATCAATTAGAGGAATCCACTAATTTTACTTCTGAAAAAAAAGCTGAAGTGAAAACTTTTGATGAATTCAAAAACAGGCGTCAAAGGGTTAGTCGAGTCTGGAGGTGTTAAAGATTCCACGCATTTTTCATACTGGTGAAAATTATGCTGGTGACTCCAAGTTGAGTGTTTCCCATCGTAGATCTTAAAGACATACACAATAATCCAGCTCGACGGATAGAGGTAGTTAGCGAAATTCGAAGTGCATGCCATAAGTGGGGGTTTTCCCAGGTGATTAATCATGAAATTCCCATTACTATCTTAGATGAAATGATTGATGGAATCCGTAGGTTTCACGAACAAGATGCTGATGTAAGAAAAGAGTTTTTACACACGTGATAGAAAGAAAAAAGTTACGTATTTCTCTAATGGAGTCTTGTCACAGAACATAGGACCAAGAATTTCTCTTGCAGCCTTTTTTTGTGAATTCTCCAGGACCCAATCCAAGGTGCATCAAAGATTTACGGTCCTATTAAGGAATTGCTTTCAGAAGAAAATCCACCAATCTACAAAAATATTACTATAAAAGATTACTTGGCACATTATTATGCAAAAGGTCTTGATGGAACTTCATCCTTAGAGCCCTTCAAGTTATGAATTCAACATGATAACATTTTCTGGTATAAGTGAGATTTGTCTATTTCAACTTTTCTTGTTTGTAACAAATGAACTCATCTATGTTTTGTTGACATGTACAAAAATAATTGGATTGAACTACAAAATTATAACTAAGAAATTCTAAATTAAAGGAAGTATGTGACTGTATTTTTACATGTATGACATTGGATAATGAGATTCTGCGTCTCTTATTTTAACACATCAAAAGAGTTGTGTAACAACTCTCATGGTGAGTTGGTACTAGAGACAACTAATCCCATGAATCATATGTTGGAAGGCATTAAGAGTAATTGAAAACAATCTCTCTCTCTCTCTCCTCTCTCTCTCTCTCTCTCTCTCTCTCTCTCTCTCTCTCTCTCTCTCTCTCTCTCTCTCTCTCTCTCTCTCTCTCTCTCTCTCTCTCTCTCTCTCTCTCTCTCTCTCTCTCTCTCTCTCTCACAACTTAGTATTTTTCCTTTGTAGAAAAAGCCAATAGAACTTCATGATAATTGAAACCTACAACCTATATATATTTACTACTTAGAATCAAAATTTTGTTTGTTCATTTCCAATATATATACTGCCATCAGATTTTTTCTTTATGCAATTCTAACTTCAGTTGCCTAATTAGTTATTCTTGTTTTAATCTGCTAAAAAGTACTACTCTTGTTCTCTCTTTATGCATAGGTTTAACATTTTACAATTTGACTTTAGTGAATAGTCTTCAAAACACAAACTGGTCATCTATTTTTCATATGATAGTTTCAAAACACAAACTGAATTTAGTGAATAGTTTTACTCATGTTTGTATTAAACTCAATTTCCCAAAGGATGGAAGCCCTTGCTATTACTGTCTTGGAAAAGTTGGGTTCTTCACTTTACAAAGAGCTTGGAATCATTTGGAATCTCAAAGAGGATATCGAAAAAATGAAGAACACGGTATCTATGATAAAATCAGTAATCCTCGATGCAGAGTCCAAGGCCAATAATCATCAAGTTAGTAATTGGTTGGAGGAGCTGAAAGATGTACTTTATGATGCAGATGATTTACTAGATGATTTTTCCATTGAAGATTTGAAAGGAAAAGTGAGGGTTAGAAACAAATTAAAATAGTAAAAAAGGTACAATATTTCTTCTCAAAACCAAACAAAATTGCCTATAGTCATACATTAGGCCATCGAATAAAAGCAATCCAGAAGAGGCTACACGACATTGCCAAAATTAAGCATGCATTGCAACTAACTGACCGCCCTATGGAGAATCGGATTGTATATAGAGAACAAAGACAGACTTACTCTTTTGTGAGTAAAAATGAAGTTATCGGAAGAGACAGTGAAAAGAAATGTATTAAGCGTTATCTACTTGATATCAATGCTTCAGATAATGTTTCTGTAATTCCCATTGTTGGGATCAGAGGATTAGGTAAGACCGCACTTGCTCAAATGGTCTATAATGATAATGATGTTCATAAGCATTTTGAGCTAAAAATGTGGGTGTATGTTTCTGATGAATTTGATATGAAGAAAATAGCTCAGGAGATCATTGGAGATGAAAAGAATAGTCCGATGGAGCAAGTGCAACAACAACTCAGAGACAAAATTCGAGGGAAAAAGTTTTTGCTTGTGTTAGATGACATGTGGAATGAGGATCGGGAACTGTGGCTTAAATTGAAGAGCTTGTTCGTGGAAGGAGGAAAAGGAAGCATGATAATTGTTACAACGCGTAGTCAGACTGTGGCGAAAATAGCAGGCACACATCCACCTCTTTTCTTAGAGGGTTTGGATTTTCAAAAATCATAGGAGTTATTCTCTCGAGTGGCTTTCGGCGAGTTAAAAGAACAAAATGATTTGGAATTGGTAGCTATAGGAAGGGACATTGTTAAGAAATGTGCTGGCATCCCTCTTGCTATAAGGACTATTGGGAGCCTTTTGTTTTCTCGAAATTTGGGAAGGAGTGATTGGCTATATTTCAAGGATGTTGAGTTTTCAAAGATAGATCAACACAATGACAAAATCTTTGCAATGCTTAAACTGAGTTACGATCATCTTCCTGCATTTCTAAAAAAATGTTTTGCATATTGTTCACTGTTTCCTAAAGGCTTTGTGTTTGAAAAGAAGACTCTCATTCAGTTATGGGTAGCTGAGGGGTTCATTCAACAATCAAATGATGTAAGATATTTAGAAGATGTTGGTCATGAGTACTTCATGAGTTTGCTGTCAATGTCCTTCTTTCAAAATGTTACTATAGACGATTGTGGCGGCGTAAGTACTTGTAAAATGCATGACCTTGTGCATGATCTAGTACAGCTAATAGCTGGGAGTGAATATGCAGTGGTTGAAGGAGGAGAAGCAAACAATGTAAACTGAACACGCTTTTTATCGTCTCGTACTGCATTACAGTTCGGACCACCGTCACCATCTTCCTACAAGTTAAGTACATTTCATTTACATCCACAAATGAATTCAAGCAATTATTTGCGCCAGACATGTGTTCTTTCCTTTTCAGGGCTAAAGTTCTTACGCGTGTTGACACTTTGTGGGTTGAAAATTGCGGCAATCCCAAATAGTATTGAAGAGATGAAGCATTTAAGATACATTGATCTATCACAGAGTGTTGCACTTAAAGATCTTCCTCCGGGCATTACTAGCCTACAGAACTTGCAAACTCTAAAACTTTCTGAATGTTCAAAGCTCGAAATATTACCAGAAAATCTCAATAAAAGTCTCAGGCATCTTGAGTTGAATGGTTGAATGAAACTTTGCAGAAACTTTCCATTTGTAACTGCTTCTCATTAGAGAAAAGATACGGAAGAACATTTGATATAGACTGGCCCAAAATCTCTCGCATCCGAAAAGTTGAGATCCTTCCTATGAAACCATTGTTTTTTAAGTACTTTTCTTGAGTCATGATGTACTTACCTGTTGGGATTTTTTCATAACTTTTGGGTGTGTAGTAATTGAAAAGAGTTGATAATATATTTCTCTGGTGTTTGTAATAAGTTCTTAGTTGGTATTCAGGACCATGAGACCATTGTAGAGTTTTGAGTCTTAACACTTTTTAATTGTTAATAATAAAACATAAAGTGTTGCAAAATTATTTTAGTAGTGTTGATTTATCTAAACTATCCAAACAACTCATTTTTGTATCTACATTTATTAAAATGTTACCTTATTTTCATCCAAATGTTAAAATATTCATACCTACAACATGAATAAAAAGTATCCCAGTTTACCATTCAAATACTTTATAATACACATGTAGGTGTAGGTGTTGCTTCTCTCAACATATAATTAAACATATTAACCCAATATTATGAAAATTACATTACCTCCTTTTTAATGTTAGGTAAAACATCCACCTCACCATAGTATGAAAATCTCATCCTATTAGTTAACCATCTTTTCATAATTTATGTTTCGATTTTATTTAACATAGTAACTAACTCTTCAACAATCACACACACTGTTAAATGCTTCTGGTATGTTGTTACGCAATGTATCACATTTTTTATGTCCCAAATGTGATTTACTTTATAATTTCGGAGGTGTCTTCATTCTCCATTGACAACTCTCATTTCTCTCATTTCACTTTCTCAAGCTTGTTGGTAAGTTGATTTAGTTGTCATCCAAATAATTTCATTCAATTTCTTTCTTAGATACTTCATCCTAAAATTGTTGTACAAGTGATATACATAAAGGGTTTGTTTGTTTCAGCTTTAAAAAATGGATTTTCTCTTTGTATTTTTGAAAATAAATTTTTCAAAACCGTTTTTCGTTTTCCAAAATATTACAATTTTTTTTATATTCGTTTTTTTCTAAAATGAAATACAAATTTTGACATCTTATAATATAAATAAACTCACAATATTGAATATCAAAACTTAGTCAAAATTGCGATTTTTTCAAAAAATTGTATTTAAAAAATGATTTTTATGAAAATCTATTTGAAATAGAATCAAAAAAATGATTTTTTGAAATTTTGATATCCAAAATTTTTCCCATAAATAGATGAAATATCTAAATTCATATTTTAAGAACAACTATTCAAACAAAATTTTTATTTGAAGCTTTTATAAAAATTTCTTTGTAAAATTTTTCCTCAAAAAATTATGTAACACTATAAAAATTATTTTTTTAAAAAAATCAAAACAAACGGGCCCAGAATCTTTGACATCCAAAAAAAGCTTATCCATAACAGGTAATAGACCCCACATTAAACATGAAATTATTATGAATTACAATATCATTTTACCCCCAAATTCTAAATAGTTACAAAATCATCAATTATAAGTACCTTTTTATTGATCATATATGAATGTATAGGTGTGTTAGTGAATCCTACCTTCAAGATTATCAATTAAGAGTTTATTTGTTCCCCCTTTAACAACAATAAAAGCTATTGACAACATTTAGTAATTTGGATCTCTTCACACGGTTGTCTGTGTTTGTCCTCCACAAAGACCCATAAAAAAAACACTCATCAAGTCCAATCACAAGTCTTCCAATTACCAATATACTCCTCTGCTGCCAATTAAAAAAAACACTCATCCAAATCATGCACTCCACCTTCATTCACCTCAGTTCATCACCTTTGACAAGTTTTTTATACATTTTGAAAATGAAATCTTCTTCATTAAGATTTACAATATCTTCGAGTTTATACCCTCTTCCTCTATAAGACCATCATATAACTCATTATAAGACAATGTTTGTTGTACAAAAACATCAACACTCAAATGCACCTTAGATAAGTTGACAATATTTTAGGCATCATTGTCATAAGCCAATATATCCATATTGTTGGGTGCTTTGGACCATATAATACCAATTTTCCTATATCCTAGTTCTTTAACTATCTATCATCTCGAAATATCTCTAATCATCAACATCACATTTAAGCTCTGAAACATTATCTTCATACTTAGACAATCCATCATATACAACATAACCTTCATGATGAATAAATACATGAAGAAATGCATCAACTTTTTACCTTATTTAAACAAATAACTACTTAATATATAAACATATTAACAAGCATCCATATATCTTACACCGACATAAAAGGAGCGTAAAAAAACCCT
Organism: Vicia villosa; assembly: GCF_029867415.1. Classification (NCBI taxonomy): domain Eukaryota; kingdom Viridiplantae; phylum Streptophyta; class Magnoliopsida; order Fabales; family Fabaceae; genus Vicia; species Vicia villosa. The sequence continues at coordinate 195,676,539 of NC_081182.1, read as the reverse complement.
AAAACTCTGCATTCTTATAAACTCTAAACAATCAAGTTTCCCATAAAGCACATATTAACATAAATGGGCAAAGGAAACCCAAAATACCCTAAATTAGAAAAGGGGAAAGAAATAATTCCCCATAAATTAGAAGTCATTTTGCAATAATAAATAAATATTAATATGATTAGTTTTTTACTAAAGATAATAGCTAAATAAAGATTATAAAAAAATAACACACAAACATGCAACAAGCTGCGTTGCTACCTCATTTTGGATGACAAAATCAATCCTCTTAAAAATTACAAGGTGTTTGATAAAATTCTTCAACCAGAATTATTTTGCATTGAGTAGGGGTTAAGCACAATTTTGGGTGTTTTGTTGTTTCTCTGATGGCAAGGATGAAAGCAAGGGTATTTCTCGTATGGTATGTATCATCTTAAGACGACACACTTATGTAGTGACGAACTTAAAAACACAATTTGAAAAGCTATTAAGAATGATATGAATGTGTTTATGGAATTCGAGGAGACTTTAAGGGGGGAGTTGGGCAATGAATATGTGTATGGTATATGAGCATTCATGCCATGAGTCGGGCATGTCATCATCCTGATGGTCTAGTTTGAGTTACTTTTGGAACAAGGGAGGTCGAAAGTCACATTGTAGGTATTGTAAAACCACCTAAAAAAGACTTTGGTAACCTTGATGCAAATGAGGGGATTGTTTTGGACGAAAGGTTGTTAGAACGAGTCTTCACAACTTCTTTCTTCACTATTAAGAGTATACATATCAAATGTCGTCTTGCTTTTTTCTCAAACAATGTGAAATGCGCTCCTCAAGGTAGTTGGTGAGACGTGGTCTGTAGGTGTTTGGGTTCGATTGTTACTTCTTCCTCATTGCACTTTACAGGTGGTCATGCTTAGAATAGGCTGGATCGTAGATCTGGTAATTGGAAATTCTTGCAACAACATCATATTTTGGAGTGCTTAACTATTTGGATGGATGCAGATGGTCTTGCCAATTCAGTTGATAGTGTGTTTGGTGGCTTTGAGCAAGAGAAGTTAGGCCATGAGGGAGTTTACATTAAAGAGGGAGATGCAAATGTGAGCTCTAACGTCAAGCAATGCCTTTGTAACGTTTTAGATGGTCATTTTACTACAGTTGTCAAGGTGTTAGATTCATCTGGAGTAGCCCCTATAATGCACATACTATGAAGGCTTGGGAGGCTAAACACCCATATAAACCACCTCCTTTCATGCCAATCACATTGTCCTATGAAGCTCCTCTAGTGGTTCAAGTTGATACAGTTTCAGGTGCATTATGTCATTCCCCAAAGGGACTTCATGTGGTAGAGATGGTTTACAATCTCAACATTTATTGGACGTAATGTGTGGAGAAGGTTCTACTGTATCTAGAGATTTCTTATGTGTAATCACTAAAGCTGTTAACTTATGGTTGGGAGAAAGATGTCTGATGAGTTTGGTAGAGTTTGTTACCTTAACACCTTTGACATCATTATTGAAGCTTGGTGGTGGGATACGACCAATTATTGTTGGTTATATTTGAAGGCGGTTGGTATCCATGATTGCAATGAAATTGGTCGATAAGGAAGTGGCACGATATCTCAATGACTTCCAATTTGGGTCAGTGTATCAGGCGATGATGGTTCCATTTTGCGTATTGCCAATAATATGTTCAGCAATCAGTATGGATATGGCTCTTTAACTATACTCACAGTAGATTTCACGAATGCTTTTAATCTGGTATATCGATCAGCCATTCTATGAGAGGTGAGGGTGATATGACCATCTATTTCCTTGTGGGTTGAATTTCCCTATAATCAGTAATAAAGGTTATACCTCAGGGATGGTCATATCATGTCAGCCACTGAGGTATTCTAAGGAGGTGGCTAAAACCCTTGACATCAATCGAGCGATCGATCCAGGATTAGGGCTCATATTGAATATTCATAAAATTGAGATCTTTTGGCCTTTGTGTAATGGTAGTAAAGTTTGTGGGAAGTTGTTTCCTTCATACATTGGAAGGCCGATGTTAGTAATGAAGTTTCTTGGGGGGCTGTTAGTTGAGATGAAGGCTTTACCGAGGGGCTATCAATGAAGAAAGCGACCATGGTTGTTGAGCACATGCATCTCCCGCCGCAACTAAGGGATCCTTAGATTGAGTTTCTTCTACTTCGTTCTTGCATGGATATCGCCAAGCTCTTTTTTGGCCTTAGAACGTGTCAACCTAATTATATGGAGAAATCAGCAATTTGGTTTGATAAAAAGTTGCGACGGGCGATTGAAGACATCGTGGTTGGTGAAGGTCATTTTTTTGTGGTCCTTCAACGAAGGGTGGCTTCTTTACCTATTAGAGTTGGGGGATTGGGTTTGTACTCAGTGGTAGAAGCAACCCCATACATGTTTGTGGCTTATGGGGCTTAGTCTTAGGTGTTACAGGATAATATATTGATAGATAGTGGGGTATACGGTATGGACCTTAATTTCGATAGTTTTGGATGGTCTGAGTGTTGTGATTCTAGATTTTTACCTTAGCGGTTTTACTAGAAAGGACACCGTCCCTCCTAAAGCACAACATCTTCTGGCAAGTGCCCTTTATAGTAGAAGTGTTCAGGACATGGAAGTAAATTTTGACATGACCACAAGACATAAAGTTGTTTTGGTTGTTTGCAAGCATGACATGCTCAAGATTTTCTCCTTGTTATCCTTATTGACAATCTAGAACAACATATATCCCCAACAGAATACCATACCATCCTTAAATACCGGCTTATTTTCTGATGATGAGGATTTCCCTATTTGCAAAGAGCTTTCGAGATTCAAATACTAACATAATTTTGTAAGGATGTCCTATTTGATATACTTAGGCGTGCACGGGTATCGGTGAAGAAAGAAGCATATGTGAATTTTTTGACTGATCCAAAGGAGGGAAGATCGACTCTTAGGCCAACAAATGTTCTGGTGTATGGATGGGTAGGAGGGAAACATGTGTGTGTAGATGTGACCGGGATATCCCACTGGAGGGACTGAGGACTAGATGTTTTAGTGGGGAAGAGACAGCTCTCAAAGCCGCTTTAAATAAAGTGGCCAAGCATGAAAAAACATGTTCCAACAATTAACATACTTTTATACCATTTACCTTTGATCCTTTTGGTTTTCTAACACAAAAAACGATAGATCTTTTACAGAGAGTGTAAGGATACATTACATAATAATCCTAATATTTGTTTTCCCAACATAACTCTTTCTATTAATAACTTAATTTTTTTTATTTCTCTAAAAAAAAAAAAAGTTCGATGTCATTCATAAAGTAAATTTTAGGAATGTTCTTATAATTTTTCTGTACATACAAATTTAACTAAATATTTAATTTGTGTGAAGTGATGAAAATATTACATAATTTAGAATGAGAAGAGTATATAGTTATTGTTTATTAATAGTTAAGCTGTTGCATTCTTTAGATAAGACACCCATATTTTAAGATAGTCATTATATTTTTTTGTCTCTTTGCCTTCTTGTTTTGTTCTAATCTGTTTTATATGAAATGTCAATGATTTTAGAGAATATAGTTTGAATTGATCCAGAAAAGTTGTGGGTCAAACATAATGCTTCAAAATAGTCATTGGCAGTTACTAGAATTATTCAGTCCAAAATGGCTTTATATATTTTAGCTTTATTATTGCCAGAATATTTCTTGAGGGGACATATCTCTTCTCTCTCTTTCTCTCAAGACTTGTATATATATTTCCATTCAATCCTTATTCACTTCACAATTAAATATATCTTATATCTTTAATTATCTTTTTTCTAAGATGGCAGATTTTAAGAAAGTTATAATGAACCTAGCTTTTTTGTTTGTGATTCTCTTGTCAAAATCACAACTATGGTTCACCTCCTCTAAACAGTTTTTTTTTCAATAGGCAAATGCATTAAGAGATAATTAAAAGAAACAAAAAACAAAAATTCAGTAGACCAATAAAATGATCATTTTATCTACTTTCTTATGTATAGAAATGTACAGATAAAGAACAAGTTGATGCCGCAGCGCAAGTAGTACGATAGGTTCAACAACTACGAAAACTATGACAGAAAATTATATGAATGTATCAAAAAAGTATTCTAGTAGCCATTGATGTAGCCATCTCCAAATTCAACACAGAAGAATCAAACACACAAAAAAGTTGTAATATAGAAATCCTCTTTATAACTAAAATAGGAACATTAACTCAGTAAGTCTTACGAAAATAAACAAATCTTAAACATGCTATCTAATGCACCGAAAGAACTTTTCTAGGTATTGCTTTTCCTGCAAAATAAAGAGGCAATTTATATTTCGAATCAGACCGAAATCTAAAACAGAAAAAAAGTCTCTATCCATGTTACTTGCAAAAGATGAATGCACATTTACCTTAACAAATGTACTATAGATTTCTTTGCTGACTTTGCATTTTGAAGCAAGAAGTCGTCAATTCCATGAGGTATTGATGAAGCAGGTCCGAATGTTATTATTTTCAATGACTTCAAGTTACGTAGGTAAGGAAAATCAACATTCCATAAATCAGGAACTAAGGAGAGAATCTAAGCAATGAGGGATAATGGTAAATTAGGCTCAACTTGATGGAAGTAATATTAAAACATAAAAAAATACAAGCTGCGAGCGTATTAAAATAAATGTTACAATAATAAAAAATGAGAATATGCTAAAATTTTCATAAACTAAATTAAGGTACCTCAAGAATCTTTGAAGAGACAATCAATGATTCGATAAGAGCAAATTCAGTCAGCCAATTGAGTATTGCCAAAGGACAATTTTCTACATCTAACCCGATATGTACATCAATATATAAATGTTTGATAGAAGAGAGATTGTTATTTCGCTTGCTGAGATATTTCATAGGATTGCCCCTAAAATCAAATCTACAAAGATTTGTGGTAGATAACTCAAATTTGCAAGAATACGGAGTAGACATTTTTATTATTAAATTAACAAGTGTGACACTTGATATGGAGAGGTTTTTTTCATCACAAACTTCACAATACTCTAGGATCAAAGTATTCAAACTTTTAAATGCCGAAAAGGGCTCAACATAGCCGTCGTCACCACTGCTGCGAAAGACAAAATACCGTAAAGACAAGTTGGTTAATGCTGGAAGATTAAGAGAATTTGGAAATATTGTGCTACTACCAATCGTCGCAAGACTAAGAGAGGTTAAAGTATGCGAAGAAAAATAGCAAAGTGGAAAGGATTCCATCCGTATCCTCAATGTCTTGACATTGTGTAAAAATGCATATTCTATAATCCTTTTGAGCAGGCAACTATTCATAAGACCCTTACGGTGTAAATGGAGAGCTTGCAGTGTGGTTTTGTCATCGCGTAGAGACAAAATGCTAGACACGAATTTATCAAAACTACAGAGAGTCTCGAAGAAAAAATAACTCATGGAAAGAACGGGAAGAAGCTTCCAGAGATTCTTCCATCTTTTGGAGAGAATGCATGTCTGAACAGCGTATTTGATGTTCAAAGTCGACAATAGGCGAATTAAAACACAATCAGGTAAATCACTGAGTCTGTCATTGTAATTTCGCCTCCTTATTTTCATTGTTAGAGAGCAATTCTATAGCAAGTAAAAAATAAAATAAGCAAATATAGCTATTCACTATGAAAAACCCTAATAGGGTTTGCGGTTAGAATAGGGTTCGTTTTAAGATGCATTCAGCAAAATTATCTCTATTATGATTGGCTCTAAAAGATGATTCCGATAATTTTGCAATTTTATTTGTGTAACAGAATAATGGGATGGTCTCTAAAATATAACCAAATTAAATAGAGATAAAAGAAATAATTTAAAGACGTTATCACTTATAATTGATTTTGATAGTTTAAAGACTTAATTGAGATGAAGTGATAGTTTAATTTAGGGATTAATTTGATTTTTTATTCAAATTTTTAATATAAATTTGTCTAAACTTTAATGTAGTTTTTTTTAAGAATTTTTTTTAGTACCTTTAAGTTTTATATACAACAACAAACAACGTTAGTTTTTGCGCTTAAATTATTCTTCATAAAGTCTTTCACTCTTTTATTTTTCTATTTTTAGATGTAATAAATAAATATATAATTAATTGATTAAATTTTATATTTTAAATATATTTGTAATTCAATTATTTTCCAACGGCAAATTCTTTATAATTCCTTCCGTCAACTATAATTAAAAGAATTTCACTCTTTTATTGTATTAAATTACAATAAATACATTATTTGTAATTCAATTATTTTGACGGATGATTTTTTTGTGTCCAATATCAAGTATTGTGTTGGTCTCGGTCATTCTATTCCTTTTTGGCACGCTTCTTGGTTGGAGGCGGGAATTCTAAAAGAGATATTTTCGGGTTTGTTTTCGTCTTCTCTTTTGCAGGATGTTGCAATTTCCAGTATGGAAGGATGGGTTAGAGGCGTGTGGAAGTGGGGCGATCTTGGCGTGAGACATACGGCTGAACCGGGAGCGACAGCGGCCCTGTTCCGGTTGAACTTGTTGCTGCCAGCAGCGGCGTTTAGGCCTTCGGGGCCGGATCTGCCCGAGTGGAGGCTGGAGGTCGACGGTCTTTTTACCGTTTCTTCTTGTTTCAATGCGATTAGGAACCTATCTATTCCGCTCGGACCGACCAATCACTTTGATTTTGTCTTTGCGTCATTGTGGAAGGTGGAGGTTCTTCTAAAAGTTAAAGCCTTTGCTTGGAGAATGTTCAAGAATAAAATTCCAACCAGAGATTCTCTTTTGAAAAAAGGTATTCTTTTTTTCTTCTTCGAATCTTTTGTGCGTCTTTTGTAATGCGGAATGCGAAAGTCTTTCGCATTTATTTTTGGATTGTTGGATAGCCAAATTGGTTTGGAAAGAAATGGCGGCTTGGATTGGTTTGAATTATGCTTATTTTGAAGATTTGAAAGAGAATTTTTGGGTTTGGTGTTCTTTTTGTCTTCATAATAAAGTTAGGAGTGGGAAGGAGGGTAGTATTTGGTTGGCCATTGTCTGGAGCTTATGGTTGTGCAAAAATGATATTATCTTTAATTACTCGCATTACAATTCAAGCGACTTGATTTGGAGTTGCAAAATTCTTCTTTGGAGATGGTCGTTCGTCGGGAAATTACACATCCCAATTGTAACTTTTATGAGTTTAGCAAAAATCCGTTATTTTACTTAAGTTAGGTTCTATTTGGTTTGTAATTTTCCTTTTGGCTCTTGCCTCTTTGTAACCGAGTTCCAAGAACTTTCGTTCTTCTTCAATATAACTTGCTTACAAAAAAATAAAAAAGAAAGTGGGTAACTATTTAAAATATTCTTTTTTTTTTTTACAATTTGTTCTAGACAAGACAAAGGCTCATTTGACTAAGACTCAATCCATTTAAAATTCACTCCACTTAATAAAAAATATAAATTAGTGTTTAAAGATATTCATAAGGTTTTGATGATAACAAAGAATTTAAAGAACAATCGGGTATACAGATGTATGTTCAAGTGTATTTGTGATTGTCATACCCCAATTTTTGACCCTAAGATCATACATCATTTGCATTCAAGAGCACCATTGTGAAGCTTTATCTTTGATACTGTGATTATCTCTGAGGGGAATTATCGAGCATTTATAGCCTTTTTATTTGTTTATACTAACCAAAAATAAAAAATATATGTTTTGTCTCTTTTGTTTATATTTTACAGGTGAAAGATCGGGCAAAAATCAAAACAGTGCAAGAAAACAATTTTTGAAATTTTCAATATGGAAATCGATTTACCCCTGTGGGAAATCGATTTCCTGTGCGCAAAATTCAAAAAAATATAAGGAGGGAAGCTTGACATCATTTTGGCACCTTTTTATTTGATCATTTTACCAATTTTCCACCTCATCAAAATTAACTCATTCATTAAACCCACTTTAACCTCATTTTACCATTTTTACCATTTAATTGCCACTTTAATCACCAATTAAACACAAGCTAATTACCAAATGCAAAAAGACCAATTTACCACTACTCTTGCTCCAATTCTATAAATAGAGCCCTCTACTCTCTCATTTCACAAGCTTTTGATAGCCAAAAAAGTTCTTGCAAATTCATTTCTCAAGCTTGGAGAGCCAAAAAATTGCTTGCAAATTCATTTCTCACCCTTTCCAAAACCCTCACCCAAAGTTCATTTTCATAATATTAGTAAGGTTCACATTGAATCTTGCTAATTTTGAACTAAGCCTCCTACATTTCACTCTTTTCTTTGATTGTTCATCTCCATACTTAAAGGATCTACACTTTGTGCTTGTTCTTGAAGCTACTTCAACACTTTAATTCAAGAATTGGTAAATTCCTCAATTCTAAGATGTAGATCTTTGTTGCTTGTGTTCAATGCATCTTTGATGCTATATTGGTGCTATTTGATGGTGATTTGATGGAAAATTCGTGCTCCTATGGATATGTGATCATAAGGTGTTTGTATGTTTGCTTAAGTCAAGTTTTATGCCTCCTAATGCTGATTTTTTGAGTGCTGCGTGCAGGAAATCGATTTCCCTCTGTAGGAAATCGATTTCCACCTTATTTTTTTCCAAAATTTGAACTCTGCACTCAGGAAATCGATTTCCTACAGAGGTAAATCGATTTCCTACTGGCAGAATGTGTTTTTTTGCCTTTTTTATGCTTGTTTTGGCTTCCTACTTCCTCCACTTCATTAATATCATTGGATCTAGGATGTTGATAGGTTTGAAATGACCTAATCCATAATATTAGATGAATGATATTAATAATAGTGTGAGTTGATTATCTTTTGTGAATTTTATTCTTCTTCCTCCATTTCATTAATATCATTGGATCTAGGATGTTGATAGGTTTGAAAGAACCAAATCCATAATATTAAATGAATGATATTAATGATAGTGTGAGTTGATTATCTTTATGCATTTTATCTTCTCCTTCTCTTTTTTTCTTTTGATCGATGAAAGTCTTAATACTTTGAGAATTCTTATGGATTCTTAGTAAAGACTAGATCGTTACCTATTTTCTTTTCGTGCGGTATTGCTTTCGGAAAACGATCTACATATCGTTCTTCTCGCATGCATTAGCACATAAAGTTTTGACCGGCCTCGTTGTAGGGTGATTTCTACATAAATCACTTGGCGATCTGCTTAACATAGCGCAATATTTCGTGTCCTGAATAAAAAAGATCAAATATGGAAGAGAATTGTATGCGGTTGATTTAAGACTTGTGGAGGTTTTTATCGTGTAGTCGCTATGATTTTATCAAGCTTCTGATAAACCCCATTGAATTTAAATCCGAGTACATCATTCACTCACCATCGATCTTCATTACTAACTTTGATAACATACTTGACAAGTTTCAAGATGGTTATCTTTAACATCTAACAACTAACTTTAATTTCTGCACCTTTACTATACCGCTCTTTATATTTCTCGCTTTATCGCTTTATTTTATCATTTCATCATATTTACTTTCCGCCATTTTCTCTTTGTCCACTTGGACATATGTTTATGCTTCCGTTATTTTTCTTTTGTCCACTTGGACCATACTTTACTTTTTTTTGCTAAAACACTAATAAACAATCGAAAATCTAAAAAATACATAAGGCTCTCTTTGGACTATCGGTTACTATCCCTAGCATTTTGGAGATTTGGACTTATGGACCTAGTACCTCTGGACTCATTCTATTACTATCCTGTGATTGTTCTGTCTGTCTGGCATTGTTCTGTTGTATGTTTATGTGTGCAGGTATTTCCTTGAAAGCCCTTGATGGTTAATTCCAAGGCATTGATATAAGGATTTTACCCGAAAACAGCCGTTACTCTGCCCGATTTTCGTCAGAATTTTAATGTGCTTAATGAAAAGTGGTGCTAAGACAATAAGTTCATCTGGATCCCCAAGTGTTAATGTGTCGGTATTGATAAATCAAAAGGATGGGAAAACTACCTTGGCTTTTAATGTCGAGTGTTGGCTTCTTATTTGGTTAGACCGTTTCTTTCCTTAGCTTTTATTTTATGCACTAGGTTAGCCTTTTCATCTCCTCCCATTATTAAATTTTCAAAATCTTCTCCCTTTTTCAAAAAATCTTCTTATGTTTGCAACCTTTTCAAAACCTTTTCTTTAAAAATATCTTTTGCCCTTAGTGGATTTTTCTTCAAAAGTTTAGACACCGTTAATTGTCGAAACGAGTGGTTATACCCCACGATTTTGAAATTGATTGATAAAATGAGATCTTTTCCGCGTGAGAGAGCTAGTGGCATACTCGTTGATTTTATCCGAGTTGGAGCCCTTCTTTCATTAGCGATGCAAAGAACTCGTTTTTTCTCATGCTCAAGATCAATGGCTGAGTATTTCTCTCTAACGACAACAAAGTGTTTATTCGTTTAAAACGTTTTTCCCAAAAGCGGAACTACATTAGCTCTGACTTCTCCATTGCACCGAGGAGGTATGTAGGCCCAAAGCTTAACGCTTTGCCGAGCTTATTTTAAAAATAAAACAAACTCTTTTTTTAGCACACATGACACAGATTTTCAAAAAGGTTCCTGTGGAGTACCACAGATATGAGGGGTGCTTAAAACCTTCCCCTCATATAATCAACACCCGTACCTGAGATCTCTTTCTTGTTTTTTTTAAAACAAAACTTTGGGTTTTTCGTTCTTTTCCCTTTTCCTTTGAAAAAATAAAGCGCGGTGGTGATTTCAAACGGAATATTGATTCGAGTCAATAAAATGGCTTCGATATCAGATCTTCCCCGCTACAGTGATAGAAACTAAGTTCAACACTGAAAACTGAACATTAAAGAGAAGCTGAAAGAACTAGAACCAGATGGATCATAACCTGAATATCAGTCTCCGAAGGGGCACTACAAGAAATTTGACATATACCAACGGCAAATTGTCGTCCCAATATCTTATACCAACGACAATTTTCAAACTATAGCAACGACTCATTACACTAATTAATAACAATATCCACCACGTATTTCCGTTGGTATATGGTGAAATTAGTCGTTGGTATATGTTTATTTTTTTTTACAAATATTTTATTCTATAATTAATATTGTTTATAGTCAAATTTTGGCAATAATTTTTATATGCACCATGTAACTCGGTGGGAGAACTGACTTTTTATTTCGCAAGCAATGTTGCGGTGAGCAAGAGTCGCCACCGACTTTTATTTTGTCCAATTTTATTAGAAAAAGTAAAAAGAACAGAAAAAGACCTTTTTTAGAAGAAACAGGCTCGGGGGGTAAGTTATGAAAAAGGAAGGTGTTAGCACCCTTTTCATCCGTAGTTATCCACGGGCTCTTAATTTGCTTAGCTCATTTGTTCTGTTTGGAGGTCAAAGTGTGTGTGGGTGTGTGTGTGTGTGTGTGAGGAATATGTTCAATTCAGATATTTATTCCTGAGTTAGTGAGCTATGTCCAGTTATTATCTTGCCATACAATCCTATTAACATACATCTAGCAGTTAAATAGCAGTTTAAAGGGTTCATAAAGTAAAGTGTGGAAAATAAATTGTCCTACGCTATTACATGGCTTTGGGGGGGCATTACAATAAAAACCTAGCAGGAATGCAGAAAGTAAAGCCTTAATTAACTATTACAAATAAAAAAATTAAAGCAAAAATATATACAACATTAACAAGTTAAATATCCTTAAGGAGTAGTCCAATTGCTCAAAGATGATAATACCTCACATAAACAAGAAAATGTTAGCGAAGTAACAGTGCGTAAAATGATGTCTGAATAACGGAACAAATATGAACAAATAATGACTAAAAGAAATTTAAAATACAAACCATATTAAATTCTAACTGAAAATTATGATCAAGCAACATATTTTTGTTTTTTTTAAATAAAAACTAATTAACTAACATCTTTTGTGCTTTTGATATAAAAAAAACTAATTAATCTAACAATATATATTTTTTGTTTTTTTTATGAATTAAAACAAGACTAGAAGAAATTAACAATTAAAATAGTATACAAAAGATGGCAAGAGAGGAAAAAGAAACAGACTAGGCTTAGAATGTCAGGCCCAAGAATAAATCCTAAAGCTCATGAATCAGGGGGTATACTCATTGCAGGCATGATGTGTGGCAAAAAAAAACGAGTGGGCCTTATACTTAAGCCCATAACTCATTTCAAGACGTGAAACCCTAAGAACTTCTATGTGGTCCGCCCCTTTATACTTCAATCCACTTGGTTCCTCTCTCACGATTCCTTGTTCTTTTTCTCTTCATTTCTTAACTCTAATGCTCTTCTTATCTTCTCTAACTTTTCTGAACTTGCAAAATGGATGGATTGGATGGATATGGATTGGATCCTTAATGGATGGATCAAACCAATCCATTAATCCATTACAATCCATTAAACTCTCTAAATAAAAATTCAATCCAATCCATCCATTAAGGAATAAAATCCATCCAATCCATCCATTAACAAATTTCTAATTGATGGATATCCATCCATCCAAAAGATAATTAAAAATATTTTATTTTTTAAAAAATTTCATAAAAATAATAATTTACGTATTTTAAAATAATTTTTTCGTTCTTCCGAAAAAATTTGAATTTTCGTTTTTTCAAAAAAAACTCGATTTTTTTTCGTTTTTCTGAAGAAAAAAAAGTCGACTTTTTTTGTTTTTCTGAGAAAAAAACTCGATTTTTTCATTTTCCCAAAAAAACTCGATTTTTTCGTGCTGCCCAAAAAAACTCGACTTTTTTTTCGTTTTTCGAAAAAATATCGATTTTTTCGTTTTCCCCAAAAAAACTCGACTTTTTTCTTTTTTCCAAAATAAAAAACTTGATTTTTTCGTTTTCCCCAAAAAGACTCGACTTTTTTTGAAAAAAAACTCTAGTATTTTTCGTTTTTCCAAAAAACTCGATTTTTCCGTTTTTCGAAAAAAACTCGATTATTTTCGTTTTCCCCAAAAAATCTCGACTTTTTTCATTTTTTCGAAAAAAACTCGATTTTTCGTTTTCTGGAAAAAAACTCAGCTTTTATCGTTTTTCGGAAAAAACTCGATTTTTTCGTTTTCCCCAAAAAAACTCGACTTTTTTGTTTTTCCGAAAAAAACTCAATTTTTTTTTCTGGAAAAAAAAGCTCGACTTTATTGTTTTTTGAGAAAAACCTGTTTTTTTTCGTTTTTCGGAAAAACACAATTTTTTTTGTTTTTCGGAAAAAACTCGATTTTTTTCGTTTTTTGAAAAAACACGATTTTTTTGTCTTTCCGAAAAAACACGATTTTTCGTTAATTCGAAAAAAACTCGATTTTTTTGTTTTCCCGAAAAAAATGGATTTTTTTGTTTTTCGGAAAAAAAACTCGATTTTTCAATTTTGTGAAGAAACTCAATTTTTCAATTTTCTGAAGAAACTCGTAAATAATTTAAACCATTGAAAGTATAAAATAAAAATAATCCATTGGATTATCAAAATGTGTTGGATGGATTGGATCCATCCATGTATATAAATAGATAGATTTAATCCATCCATTAACTTATTTTTTATTTGGTGGATGGATTTGATGGATTATTTGGTGGATGAATTGGATGGATTTTAGTTTAATGGATCCAATTGTCACCCCTATAAACAAGACAACAACTTTCCTATCCTTTCGTCTCTCACTTTGTTCATACTCATCTCACAAAGTTCAATTAATTACCAGTGCAGAGAATAAACAAGCCACATCAATCGTTAAATCACACGTCAACAACATCATTATCATGGAATTCTAATAGTACCAAAGATCAACAAATAGAGATCGAAAACGATGTTACCGAGTTTGATTGTGTCTTCAGCTGATGCATCCAGATCCATGTGTTGAATCGTTGCAGGTCGGTGTTTTGAAGGTGGTGCGTCGGAGATTGAGGCGAGGTGCTCGTAGCAGTGGCCATCGGACCTTCGACGACGGAAGCGAGAGGATACTCGGCGGTTGTCGTATTGTGCAATGTTGATGTCCGATTACCTTTTATATGTGGCACATGGATTTTGTTATTAAATATTGATGAAGAGGCTGCGCAATGTTTATGCGTGGATGCTATTGGGCGTGAAGTCATTGCCGCTTCAGAGGTTGAACACGAACCAGTTGCTCTTCGCGCGTCGGTGCTTCTGCGGGTCTGCAACTGAGATTGTGCGCTCAGTTGTTGTTGAAAGTCTGTTGGTGTGGTTCATCGTTGTTGCGATTAGAAATTCGCGGCTGTTTGCTGACCGTTGATGGTGAGGGGAGTTGTTGGACTCAGCATCGTATCGGTGTTTGTCAAAGTTCCATTTTCTTTGCTTTTTTCTTCTAACCTTGTTCGTGTAAAATAAATCACAACAAATACAAAGAAACAAATGATGATAATGGTATCAATGAATGTTGAATGAAGATGATGATTAGAGCGTATGATAGATAGAATTGCGAGGTAATTCTAAGTGTGAAACTTGTATTTACAGATCAGAAGGTTTAAAGGTGGGCTTGGGCTCTGTTTGGTAAACCATGTTTTCGAGCTTATAGCTTATGTCTTATGTCTTATTGGCTCATATGATAATTTAGACCCGTTTGGTAACGGTCTTTTCATCACGAGCTTATAGCTTATTTTAGTAGCTTATAGCTTATTTTCCATAAGCTATTTCAAATAGTGTTTTAGCTTATATCTTATAGCTTATCATTTTTTCTTCTTTTTTATCCTTATTATTTTAATTAAAATCCATTTTTAACTCTTATAATTTATTTTAATTTAAAATAAAATAAATATATATTAAATATCTTTTATGTCATTTTACATTTATAAATTAATTGAACCGCTAATTTTACCAAACATTTCAATTAGCTTATAAGCTATCCGTCTCAACCATCCGCTATAAGCTATAAGTCATTAGTCTTCAGCCATCAGTCATAAGCTATAAGCTATCAGCTAACTTATCAGTCAACCGCTATTTTTACCAAACAGACCCTTGATGATGAATGTATGATGTTAGTACTTCCGCTATTTTTACCAAACAAACCCTTGATGATGAATGTATGATGTTAGTACTTCTGCAGTTTTTTAATTTTGTGATGATGATTTGGTAACCTGGCTTTATGGTTATGTAGGTTGTTGTATAATGTAGAATTGTTGAATGATAGGGTATATAAAAAAAAGTGTGAATGTTTTGTACGAAAAAAAGTCATAATGTTAATTGTTTATGGTTATGAAAATCTATGAATGCGTGTACATAATAGTTACAAATAGTTTAGAAAAATATAATTTTAAAAGGCATGTTAATCATTTGGTTAGAATATAAAAACATCAAAATCTAAAGAAATTGAGAATAAATTAAAGGTAAAATCGTTAGTGAAATAGTAGAAAGAAAATAAAAGAACCATGAGGTGTTCATCATTTGGTTAAACGATTAATATTGAAAATATAAAAATAGGGTCTCATATGAAAATTATCTGCCGAAAGCTAGTATTCTGTTTGCAAGCCTTACTTCTTTACCAATTGTGCTATGTTATTTGTTCGAAATAAAAAGTCTTACTTCCTTACCAATTTTGCTATTTATTTAAAATATAAATAATTTAAGAGTTAAGCATTATATTTTAAAATAGACTTTAAATCGAATATTTATAAAATTTAGGATATCATTGTAAATGAACCCAATATTTTATAAAATCCTATATTAAAAATAATTTTGAATAGCTTGAAAAGTACGGGAAAATTTTGGGGTATAACACACCACAAAAAGTTTAAAGCAATATCAAATAAATTTTCAATTATATTATCAAAATAGCAAGTCTTACAAACATATCAAAATAACAAAATAATTACTTTAACATGATATTTACATTCTTCACTACCAAGCCGATCTTTTATCGTACTTTGTCCAGATGACATCGTTAACCTCAACTCTTTCTTGAAGTTGCTTAAAATCTATGTCAATATCTTCAAGCGATCTTGCGTTAAGAATTGGTATGTCATTGACTCCAAAACTGTAAGTCGTCATGCAATTCTCCAACTCCAGAATTGGAAGTGCCAGCATCCTGTGAAGGTTCTATCTTAATATCATCGGAACTCTATAGAATGTCAAAGAACTTATAGTCAATTATTTTATCTTAGAGCATTAAATCAATAACTTCACTTTACACCAAACAAATGCAATGTCAGCAGAGCAGTTTACGAGCATTAGATGAAAACAGATCAAAATGAAAAAATGTGTATCAATCACATGCATGTAGAAATAATCACAAAGAAAACACATTTTGAACAATTACTTCTTTATAAGCAACAATGTTTTAATTGTCAGAAGTATGGTCACTATTCTACAAAGTGTCCAGAAAAGAATAAGAATCAAGAAAGTGATGCAAACTTTGCAAAACAAGAAGAAGAAGAAGAAGAAGAAGAGATGTTACTGATGGTCACAACAGAAGATGAAGTTGGAACATTGCAGGTCAAAGAATCAGATTACAGATATCATGATGAAGGGAGTGCAAGTCAAAGTGTTCAGAAGACTAAGAGCTATGATGAATAATAGATAGCTTAGACACAATGAATTAGGTGGTGTGTTAAATTATAATTCTTTGTGTCGGAAAAGATTTGATTTTGTTTAGAAGTGTGGAAACAGTTTATTACACACATATTTGTTTTCGAAACTATACACAATTTTGTCAAAAATCATTGCGTTCCTCATATTCCACAAACTCCAAACCGAAGCGATCCAAATAGAAATGATCTTCTTCCTAGAATTCACCGTTTTCACCTTCTCCACCATAGTATCAAGCTTCAGAAATTCTTCTAACGAAAAAGGGAGATCCTCCGCTAGCCAAATATAAATTCACTTCCACAAATATTTCGCCACACCACACTGAAAAAACAGATGAGAGGAGGTCTCTAAATGATTCCTGCAAAATTCGCAACAGAGAAAAACAAAAGAATCAATAGCTCCTCTTTCACTCAAGGAGATTTTTGTGGGAAGTCTATTTATGCACACCCTCCACAAGAAAATCTGGATTTTAATCGGGGCTAACGAGTTCCAACAAGACTTGAGATAAGGAATTACTCAAAGGTTTGAGAGTTTAATTCCAACATCAATCACATGCATGTATAAATAATCATAAAGAACACACATTTTGAACAATTACTTCTTTATAAGACACAATTCTATCAACTTGTGCAATGGAAGTGAAGTTGTCATTCTGTAAGTATCTTTTAAAGGATGTTGGGATGAAATATAATGGATAAAAATAGATTTGAAAGGAAAACTATAATGAAGGATAGAAAAACACTTAGAAAGGGGGGGATTGAATAAGTGTGACTTAAAATCTTGAGCGATAAAAATAAAATGCACAATTATTTTTATCCTGGTTCGCTGTTAACGAAGCTACTCCAGTCCACCCCCGCAGAGATGATTTACCTCAACTGAGGATTTAATCCACTAATCGCACGGATTACAATGGTTTTCCACTTAGCCGCAACTAAGTCTTCCAGAGTCTTCTGATCACAACCTGATCACTCCAGGAACAACTGCTTAGTTCACTCCTAAGACTTTCTGCTCAGCCAACTGCCAAGACTTCTTGCTCAGCCAACTGCCAAGACTTCCTGCTCAGCTAACTGCTAAGACTTCCTAGAGTATACTGATCAACTGATCACTCTAGTTCCTTACAACTTAATGTAATCAATTCAAGAGTTTACAAATGCTTCTAAAAAGCGATAATCACAACTGTGATATTTCTCTTACAATTTAAGCTTAATCTCACTAAGATATTACAACAGCAATGTAGTGAGCTTTGATGAAGATGAAGATTCTGAGTTTAGATTTGAACAGCGTTTCAGCAAGTTTGATATGAGTTGTTTTGGTGTAGAATCGTTTTTTTTTGCTTCTCATCAGAACTTCATATTTATAGGCGTTGAGAAGATGACCGTTGAATGCATTTAATGCTTTGCGTGTTCCGTACAGCTTTGCATTTAATGTTATACGCTTTTGTCAACTACCTCGAGCCTTGTTCACGCTGTGTCTACTGACGTAGCCTTTAGTAGCTTTAACGTTCCTTTTGTCAGTCAGCGTAGTCTGCCACGTGTACTTCCTTCTGATCTGATGTTTGTGAATGCGACGTTTGAATATCATCAGAGTCAAACAGCTTGGTGCACAGCATCTTCTGATCTTCTGACCTTGAAGTGCTTCTGAGCGTGATACCATCTTCTGATCTTCAGTGCTTCTGATCTCATGTTCTTCTGATGCTTCCATAGACCCATGTTCTGATTCTGCTTCGACCATCTTCTGATGTCTTGCCAGACCATGTTCTGATGTTGCATGCTGAATCATTTGAGACACATCTTCTGAGCGCTGAATTATGCGTACTCTTTATATATATTTCCTGAAAGGGAAATTGCATTGGATTAGAGTACCATATTATCTTAAGCAAAATTCATATTATTGTTATCATCAAAACTAAGATAATTGATAAGAACAAATCTTGTTCTAACAATCTCCCCCTTTTTGATGATGACAAAAACATATATAAATGATATGAATTTGCGATCAGAAAGAGTAGACGGCAAAAGACAAATTACACAGCTATAGCATAAGCATATGAATATGTCTCCCCCTGAGATTAACAATCTCCCCCTGAGATAAATAATCTCCCCCTGAAATAAATACTCGAAGAACTTTAATAAAAGACTTCCCTGATTATTTCGGTAGAGACGATCATATGAGCTTCTGCCTTCAGAGAATCCATAGCTTCTGACTTCTGCTTCCATTGGACAGCTTCAGAACTTGAATTTCTTTGATCTTCAGAACATTCACAGCTTCTGACTTCTGCTTCCATTCAGGACAGCTTCAGAGCTTGAATTTCTTTGATCTTCAGAACATTCACAGCTTCTGACTTCTGCTTCCATTCAGGACAGCTTCAGAACTTGAATTCCTGGATCTTTTTAGAACATTCACATCTTCTGATTTCTGCTTCCCTCGGATAGCTTCAGAACTTTGAATGTCTACCAATCATCACTTCATGCTAGATTTGTATCAGAACATTGTTGAATGTACCAGAGCATCATCTGAGCATCTCTACATCCTGAAATGTTACAGAACAAAAACTAAACGACAAAAGTCAGCATGAACGAGTTAGAACATAAAATGTATATTCAAATACATGATATGTATCAGAGCCAAATGTATCACAGCATTTTAGGCTAAAAACATGTATCAGAGCAAATAATGTATCAAAGCCATAACATTATGTGTATCAGGGCAAATAGAATTTTGTCAGAACAGGATAGACAATGATATTCAAATTCTATTATCAGTGCTTCTGATTCATTCTTCTTTCTTGCTTCTGATCTCTGAAGCTTGACAGCACTCAGCTTGCTTCAGTTTCAATGGTTTTGCTTCTAGTGTTTGCTTTGAAGATTTACTTCACTTCTTTGTACCTGCAAAACACTTAAACCATATAGAACTTGCAGTTCATGTTAGTGAATGTGTGGGAGCCTTTACCCAGCAACTGATAGATTTAATCAAATCATTTATCATTTATCTTTCTCCCCCTTTTTGTCATAACATCAAAAAGCATATATAAAAAGATTCAGATGTATAAGACAGAACACATGGAGGAAGAAGATGATTTCATTAAGGTTCAACCAATGGGTACAGAAGTACAAGATGAAAAGATCAGATGCACAGAAACAAAACAGATGCAAAGAAAAGAAAGAAACAACATAGACTCAATCTAAGATGGCCCTAGTCTTGACAAGATCTTGGCCAGCATCCGTTTGACATCATTGTTGTGTTCTTCTTGCCTCTCAATGAAAGCATCATACTTCTCATTGAGTGAACTTTGATCATCCTGTCTCCTCTGAATCGCTTCTAGAGTCCTTGCAAGACGAGAAGGTTCATCAAGAGAAGTTTCACCGCTTTCAACCACAGGAGTGACATGTTGATCTGCAGCTTCCATAGAAGTATCATTTGCTGGGATATCCTCAACAGGGTCTGATTTAGCAACATGATCTTCAGCATCTGCTTCTTGCATAGAAGCATCTCCATACTCTGCAGCAGGAATTTCAGAGTCTCCATTCTCTAGAGCCTGAAGAATGGCAGCTAAATTCCTTGGAGCAGAGGGACCTTCCACTTCTGGTGGGTCAACAACTTCTGGAATGACCAAGCTAGGGTCTTTCTTAGAAGGGTTTTCCCTCAGAAAGTCAAATAAGGTCTTGAAGTCTCCAAGCAGAACAGGATACTCAGGAATCCAGATAACCATGTCCCTGCATGGGTTTGCTTCCATTTCAGCAGCCAGTCTCAATACTTCCAATTCATCCACAAAGGGCTTCTCCTCAGCAGCAACACAATTTCTGAGAGGATGGTAGTAAATACCATTATCTTCCTCCAGAAGGTAACCAGGGTAACCAGGGGCAGCAGCCACTAGTCTTTTCTGAACACCCATTGCTTCTACTTGAAAATCCTTGCGAAATCTTCTCCAGAGATTTCTTGTAGAAACATCATCCAGACCATTTAGGAATGCATCCTTCAGAAGGTCTAGACTGCTAATCACCTCATGTCGAAAGAGTTCCAGGTATGTAGAAGGTTCAGGTTCAGGCGGATTGAAGGTAAATTTGTAGTCTGGATAGAGAAGGCAGTAGGGTTGGGATTTTCTGGTAGGTAATGGATGAGATATAGAAGGTGGAGGTACGGTGGTTGAGGAGGAGGGAATATCTGAGAGAATGATTGATGAGGTTGGAGTGTCAGATGGAATGACTTGAGGAGAGGGTGGAGAATTTGTAAAGGGAATTGGTGAGGGGAAATTATCAGAAGGAGTTGGTGGAAGAATGCTCAACGGTGTGGGGTTTAGAATGGGAGAGGAGGAGGATGATGGAGAAGGATTTGGTAGAGTGAAGTTATCTTTAGGTTCAGATGGAGGTGATTGGAAAGATGGTTTAGGGACAGAAGGAGGTGGAGTAAGGACATTTCTGAAGATTTGTACAGAAGAAGAGGAAGAAGATCTGGTTCTGCGAAAGGAATCTCTGATCCTTTTATCTCTTTGATCTTTAGATTCCACCTTGTCAGGATCATAGGTGACCCTCAACTTCTTGGCTCTTTCAGCCTCATCTTCTTCAGCCTTTCTTTTTAACCTTGCCTGTCGTTCCTTCTTATCCTTCTTCAGAATATCCTCTTTAGACGGAAGTACTCTGCCACGGATCCAAGCAGGATCAACATCTGATTGCTTCCTCACGCAATCTTCCAAGTAAAACTTGACAACTTGATCAAGTTCTTTATGAAACAGAGAGATGAACCCTTTAACAGCAATTCTTCTGGACAGAATGTCAGGAAAGCTTGTGCACATAACAGGTACATTCTTAATGACTTCCAGTCCGAACAGATCAACACCATTGAAGATGGGACCTTGAGTTACTCCAAGAAAATGCGAGGCATTACGATCTCTGATGGAGTCCACCACTTTGCTTTCAATCAGAATGTCTGAAATCATCCTTCCGAAAGGAATAGTTGTTCTTGGAATATGAGGGTACTTCGCCCTTTCATCTTCTCTTGACTCAAAGATAGAGGTTTTCAGATTCTCAAATAGAATATGAGAGATGTTGATCTCTATCTTCTTGCCAATGCAGAAAAGAGTATACTTGTGAGTCGGGCTGATGTAGGAGGAGCAGCGCATCTTTTTTCTATGGTGAAGAGAACCCAGGATAATCTCAGCCCATACTTTATAAAAAGGCTTTAAGTTGCCCGTAAACGCAGAGTCAGTTCCAGCAACCGTAGAGATTTGTTTTGCAACTAAAGTCCAGTCAACTGTATGGGGTTGAAACTCAGACCAACCTTCTTCATCATTGAGATTGTACAGCTTTCTGATGAGTTTCTCAGTGATAGTCACTTCATGCCCTAGCACGAAAGAAATGATGGCAGTTGGGGTCACTGTTGCATGTACCCAAAATTCCTTTACAAGTTCTGGATAAATTGGACCAACCAATCTATCAAGATATTTAGACCATCCTTGCTCAAGGATTCTTGCATCACACTGAAAGCCATTTGCTTTAAGGTTGTTGATATCCACAGCCGATTCACATAAAACTTCCAGTTCTTTCGTGGGTATTAAGCAAGTTTTCAACGGAGCATCATTTTTGTTTAAACGATTCTGTGTGGAAGTGATGCTATCTTTAGAGATTGAAGAACGAGAAGATGAATTCATTGTGATAATGCTTTGAGATCAAATCAAGAACTAGGGTTTGAAGAGAGATGTAACGAGATGAATGCACAAAAGAGAAAAAAAATTTTGGAATGAAGATGAAGCGGGTTAAATAAAAGATTTAAAAAAAAAATCATTATGCATTTAATGAGAAATGACATTAGGAGAGAGAACACAGTAAATGAAATGATTTAATACAGTTACCTAGGTCGGCGTCTTTTCAACTGCACGCTTTGTACAAACCGTACAGACACGTGTTCATCATTAGATAATAGATGACAGCTGTATTAAGAACAGACTTTACGCCTTCAGATTCTGATCACTGCTTCTGAGTTGATCAAGTTTCACTTCTGGAAATACTCCTTCTGAAGTGTGCAGATATAAGACTGAATGATCTTCTGATCCATTACTTCTGATATACACAGCTTCTGGAGGTTTACTTCTTTGTTCTGCAGCTTCTGATAGGACACAACTGTATCTGCAGAAATTCTTAAGCTCTTTGTTTCATCAGAAACAAGTTTATCATCAAAACAGATGTTTACTGATTTGTCCACAATTAATGTTTCAATGTTTTGTATATTCTGTAGTATCAAGAATGAAACATCAATGCTTCAGAGACAGACACAAACAAATGGTTCCAAGACTGATAAACTTTCTTTTCTGAATTCCTACAAACAAAGTTTCTTCAACAGATTTAAGAACCAGAACTTGAAAGACAATCTTTCTTCCTTTCAAGTGTTGAGACCAACTTGAATCCAGGTGTCAAGTCATGTTGAATGTTGTCTTCTTTGTTATCAAGAGAATCTGCAAAAGAAATAATCTTTTTCTTTGGTACCCACATCTTCTTGGGTCCTTTCTTGTTAGATTTTCTCAAGTTCTGATTGAACTTGGGTTTAACATTGTAAGCAATAGAAGGAACAGCATGATAATTCTTAATGTGAGTTTCATGATATTTCCTAGGTTGTGTCACATGCTTCTTAGTGTGTGTAATGTGAAAACTTTGTGCATGTGAAGTGTGCCTAATATCATGTGAGTGGCCATACTTGAACTGATCATACAATGGCTTGTATGTAATTTTCATTTCATCAACAGGTTCAAGTTTGTATGGGGTTTTACCCTCATAACCAATGCCAACTCTTTTGTTTCCAGACACAGCATATATCATAGAAGCTAGTTGACTTCTGCCAATACTTCTAGATAAGAACTTTCTGAAACTTAAATCATATTCTTTCAGAATATGGTTCAGACTGGGAGTGGATTTTTCTGAATCAGAAGGAGATCCAACATTATTGGATAATTTTAAAAGTTTTTTCTTTAATTCAGAATTCTCCAGCTCAAGCTTCTTTGTTTCAAATTCAAATTGCTTTTTCAGCTTTTTGTATTTGAGACTGATCTGAGACTTGAGTTCCAGAAGTTCAGTTAAACCGGAAACTAACTCATCTCTAGTAAGTTCAGAAAATACCTCTTCAGAATCTGATTCTGATGTAGATTCTGATCCGTCATCTTCTGTCGCCATCAGCGCACAGTTGGCCTGCTCATCTTCTGAATCATCTTCTGACTCATCCCAGGTTGCCATAAGACCTTTCTTCTTATGAAACTTTTTCTTGGGACTTTCCTTCTGAAGATTTGGACATTCATTCTTGTAGTGTCCAGGCTCATTGCATTCATAGCACATGACCTTCTTCTTGTCAAATCTTCTTTCATCAGAAGATTCTCCATGTTCAAATTTCCTTGAACTTCTGAAGCCTCTGAACTTCCTTTGTTTGGTCTTCCAGAGTTGATTTAGCCTTCTGGAAATCATGGACAGTTCATCTTCTTCTTCAGATTCTGATTCTTCAGGATCTTCTTCTCTAGCCTGAAAAGCGTTAGTGCATTTCTTGATATTAGATTTTAATGCAATAGACTTACCTTTCTTTTGAGGCTCATTTGCGTCCAGCTCAATCTCATGGCTTCTCAAGGCACTGATAAGCTCTTCCAGAGAAACTTCATTCAGATTCTTCGCAATCTTGAATGCAGTCACCATCGGACCCCATCTTCTGGGTAAGCTTCTGATGATCTTCTTTACATGATCAGCCTTGGTGTATCCTTTGTCAAGAACTCTCAATCCAGCAGTCAGAGTTTGAAATCTCGAAAACATCTTTTCAATGTCTTCATCATCCTCCATCTTGAAGGCTTCATACTTCTGGATTAAGGCAAGAGCTTTTGTCTCCTTGACTTGAGCATTTCCTTCATGAGTCATTTTCAAGGACTCATATATGTCATAGGCCGTTTCCCTGTTAGATATCTTCTCATACTCAGCATGAGAGATAGCATTCAGCAAAACAGTTCTACATTTATGATGATTTCTGAAAAGCTTCTTTTGGTCATCATTCATTTCTTGCCTTGACAGCTTCACGCCTCTGGCATTTACTGGATGTTTGTAACCATCCATCAGAAGATCCCATAGATCACCATCTAGACCCAGAAAGTAACTCTCCAGTTTATCTTTCCAGTATTCAAAGTTTTCACCATCAAATACCGGCGGTCTAGTATAACCATTGTTACCGTTGTATTGCTCAGCAGAGCCAGATGTAGATGCAGGTGTAGGTATAGTTCTTTCACTTTCATCAACCATCTTTTAAATGAAGCGTTTTTCTCTTCCTGAATCTTTTCTAAACACGGTTAAGTGCTTGCACCTTAGAACCGGCGCTCTGATGCCAATTGAAGGATAGAAAAACACTTAGAAAGGGGGGGATTGAATAAGTGTGACTTAAAATCTTGAGCGATAAAAATAAAATGCACAATTATTTTTATCCTGGTTCGCTGTTAACGAAGCTACTCCAGTCCACCCCCGCAGAGATGATTTACCTCAACTGAGGATTTAATCCACTAATCGCATGGATTACAATGGTTTTCCACTTAGCCGCAACTAAGTCTTCCAGAGTCTTCTGATCACAACCTGATCACTCCAGGAACAACTGCTTAGTTCACTCCTAAGACTTTCTGCTCAGCCAACTGCCAAGACTTCTTGCTCAGCCAACTGCCAAGACTTCCTGCTCAGCTAACTGCTAAGACTTCCTAGAGTATACTGATCAACTGATCACTCTAGTTCCTTACAACTTAATGTAATCAATTCAAGAGTTTACAAATGCTTCTAAAAAGCGATAATCACAACTGTGATATTTCTCTTACAATTTAAGCTTAATCTCACTAAGATATTACAACAGCAATGTAGTGAGCTTTGATGAAGATGAAGATTCTGAGTTTAGATTTGAACAGCGTTTCAGCAAGTTTGATATGAGTTGTTTTGGTGTAGAATCGTTTTTTTTTGCTTCTCATCAGAACTTCATATTTATAGGCGTTGAGAAGATGACCGTTGAATGCATTTAATGCTTTGCGTGTTCCGTACAGCTTTGCATTTAATGTTATACGCTTTTGTCAACTACCTCGAGCCTTGTTCACGCTGTGTCTACTGACGTAGCCTTTAGTAGCTTTAACGTTCCTTTTGTCAGTCAGCGTAGTCTGCCACGTGTACTTCCTTCTGATCTGATGTTTGTGAATGCGACGTTTGAATATCATCAGAGTCAAACAGCTTGGTGCACAGCATCTTCTGATCTTCTGACCTTGAAGTGCTTCTGAGCGTGATACCATCTTCTGATCTTCAGTGCTTCTGATCTCATGTTCTTCTGATGCTTCCATAGACCCATGTTCTGATTCTGCTTCGACCATCTTCTGATGTCTTGCCAGACCATGTTCTGATGTTGCATGCTGAATCATTTGAGACACATCTTCTGAGCGCTGAATTATGCGTACTCTTTATATATATTTCCTGAAAGGGAAATTGCATTGGATTAGAGTACCATATTATCTTAAGCAAAATTCATATTATTGTTATCATCAAAACTAAGATAATTGATAAGAACAAATCTTGTTCTAACAATCTCCCCCTTTTTGATGATGACAAAAACATATATAAATGATATGAATTTGCGATCAGAAAGAGTAGACGGCAAAAGACAAATTACACAGCTATAGCATAAGCATATGAATATGTCTCCCCCTGAGATTAACAATCTCCCCCTGAGATAAATAATCTCCCCCTGAAATAAATACTCGAAGAACTTTAATAAAAGACTTCCCTGATTATTTCGGTAGAGACGATCATATGAGCTTCTGCCTTCAGAGAATCCATAGCTTCTGACTTCTGCTTCCATTGGACAGCTTCAGAACTTGAATTTCTTTGATCTTCAGAACATTCACAGCTTCTGACTTCTGCTTCCATTCAGGACAGCTTCAGAGCTTGAATTTCTTTGATCTTCAGAACATTCACAGCTTCTGACTTCTGCTTCCATTCAGGACAGCTTCAGAACTTGAATTCCTGGATCTTTTTAGAACATTCACATCTTCTGATTTCTGCTTCCCTCGGATAGCTTCAGAACTTTGAATGTCTACCAATCATCACTTCATGCTAGATTTGTATCAGAACATTGTTGAATGTACCAGAGCATCATCTGAGCATCTCTACATCCTGAAATGTTACAGAACAAAAACTAAACGACAAAAGTCAGCATGAACGAGTTAGAACATAAAATGTATATTCAAATACATGATATGTATCAGAGCCAAATGTATCACAGCATTTTAGGCTAAAAACATGTATCAGAGCAAATAATGTATCAAAGCCATAACATTATGTGTATCAGGGCAAATAGAATTTTGTCAGAACAGGATAGACAATGATATTCAAATTCTATTATCAGTGCTTCTGATTCATTCTTCTTTCTTGCTTCTGATCTCTGAAGCTTGACAGCACTCAGCTTGCTTCAGTTTCAATGGTTTTGCTTCTAGTGTTTGCTTTGAAGATTTACTTCACTTCTTTGTACCTGCAAAACACTTAAACCATATAGAACTTGCAGTTCATGTTAGTGAATGTGTGGGAGCCTTTACCCAGCAACTGATAGATTTAATCAAATCATTTATCATTTATCTTTCTCCCCCTTTTTGTCATAACATCAAAAAGCATATATAAAAAGATTCAGATGTATAAGACAGAACACATGGAGGAAGAAGATGATTTCATTAAGGTTCAACCAATGGGTACAGAAGTACAAGATGAAAAGATCAGATGCACAGAAACAAAACAGATGCAAAGAAAAGAAAGAAACAACATAGACTCAATCTAAGATGGCCCTAGTCTTGACAAGATCTTGGCCAGCATCCGTTTGACATCATTGTTGTGTTCTTCTTGCCTCTCAATGAAAGCATCATACTTCTCATTGAGTGAACTTTGATCATCCTGTCTCCTCTGAATCGCTTCTAGAGTCCTTGCAAGACGAGAAGGTTCATCAAGAGAAGTTTCACCGCTTTCAACCACAGGAGTGACATGTTGATCTGCAGCTTCCATAGAAGTATCATTTGCTGGGATATCCTCAACAGGGTCTGATTTAGCAACATGATCTTCAGCATCTGCTTCTTGCATAGAAGCATCTCCATACTCTGCAGCAGGAATTTCAGAGTCTCCATTCTCTAGAGCCTGAAGAATGGCAGCTAAATTCCTTGGAGCAGAGGGACCTTCCACTTCTGGTGGGTCAACAACTTCTGGAATGACCAAGCTAGGGTCTTTCTTAGAAGGGTTTTCCCTCAGAAAGTCAAATAAGGTCTTGAAGTCTCCAAGCAGAACAGGATACTCAGGAATCCAGATAACCATGTCCCTGCATGGGTTTGCTTCCATTTCAGCAGCCAGTCTCAATACTTCCAATTCATCCACAAAGGGCTTCTCCTCAGCAGCAACACAATTTCTGAGAGGATGGTAGTAAATACCATTATCTTCCTCCAGAAGGTAACCAGGGTAACCAGGGGCAGCAGCCACTAGTCTTTTCTGAACACCCATTGCTTCTACTTGAAAATCCTTGCGAAATCTTCTCCAGAGATTTCTTGTAGAAACATCATCCAGACCATTTAGGAATGCATCCTTCAGAAGGTCTAGACTGCTAATCACCTCATGTCGAAAGAGTTCCAGGTATGTAGAAGGTTCAGGTTCAGGCGGATTGAAGGTAAATTTGTAGTCTGGATAGAGAAGGCAGTAGGGTTGGGATTTTCTGGTAGGTAATGGATGAGATATAGAAGGTGGAGGTACGGTGGTTGAGGAGGAGGGAATATCTGAGAGAATGATTGATGAGGTTGGAGTGTCAGATGGAATGACTTGAGGAGAGGGTGGAGAATTTGTAAAGGGAATTGGTGAGGGGAAATTATCAGAAGGAGTTGGTGGAAGAATGCTCAACGGTGTGGGGTTTAGAATGGGAGAGGAGGAGGATGATGGAGAAGGATTTGGTAGAGTGAAGTTATCTTTAGGTTCAGATGGAGGTGATTGGAAAGATGGTTTAGGGACAGAAGGAGGTGGAGTAAGGACATTTCTGAAGATTTGTACAGAAGAAGAGGAAGAAGATCTGGTTCTGCGAAAGGAATCTCTGATCCTTTTATCTCTTTGATCTTTAGATTCCACCTTGTCAGGATCATAGGTGACCCTCAACTTCTTGGCTCTTTCAGCCTCATCTTCTTCAGCCTTTCTTTTTAACCTTGCCTGTCGTTCCTTCTTATCCTTCTTCAGAATATCCTCTTTAGACGGAAGTACTCTGCCACGGATCCAAGCAGGATCAACATCTGATTGCTTCCTCACGCAATCTTCCAAGTAAAACTTGACAACTTGATCAAGTTCTTTATGAAACAGAGAGATGAACCCTTTAACAGCAATTCTTCTGGACAGAATGTCAGGAAAGCTTGTGCACATAACAGGTACATTCTTAATGACTTCCAGTCCGAACAGATCAACACCATTGAAGATGGGACCTTGAGTTACTCCAAGAAAATGCGAGGCATTACGATCTCTGATGGAGTCCACCACTTTGCTTTCAATCAGAATGTCTGAAATCATCCTTCCGAAAGGAATAGTTGTTCTTGGAATATGAGGGTACTTCGCCCTTTCATCTTCTCTTGACTCAAAGATAGAGGTTTTCAGATTCTCAAATAGAATATGAGAGATGTTGATCTCTATCTTCTTGCCAATGCAGAAAAGAGTATACTTGTGAGTCGGGCTGATGTAGGAGGAGCAGCGCATCTTTTTTCTATGGTGAAGAGAACCCAGGATAATCTCAGCCCATACTTTATAAAAAGGCTTTAAGTTGCCCGTAAACGCAGAGTCAGTTCCAGCAACCGTAGAGATTTGTTTTGCAACTAAAGTCCAGTCAACTGTATGGGGTTGAAACTCAGACCAACCTTCTTCATCATTGAGATTGTACAGCTTTCTGATGAGTTTCTCAGTGATAGTCACTTCATGCCCTAGCACGAAAGAAATGATGGCAGTTGGGGTCACTGTTGCATGTACCCAAAATTCCTTTACAAGTTCTGGATAAATTGGACCAACCAATCTATCAAGATATTTAGACCATCCTTGCTCAAGGATTCTTGCATCACACTGAAAGCCATTTGCTTTAAGGTTGTTGATATCCACAGCCGATTCACATAAAACTTCCAGTTCTTTCGTGGGTATTAAGCAAGTTTTCAACGGAGCATCATTTTTGTTTAAACGATTCTGTGTGGAAGTGATGCTATCTTTAGAGATTGAAGAACGAGAAGATGAATTCATTGTGATAATGCTTTGAGATCAAATCAAGAACTAGGGTTTGAAGAGAGATGTAACGAGATGAATGCACAAAAGAGAAAAAAAATTTTGGAATGAAGATGAAGCGGGTTAAATAAAAGATTTAAAAAAAAAATCATTATGCATTTAATGAGAAATGACATTAGGAGAGAGAACACAGTAAATGAAATGATTTAATACAGTTACCTAGGTCGGCGTCTTTTCAACTGCACGCTTTGTACAAACCGTACAGACACGTGTTCATCATTAGATAATAGATGACAGCTGTATTAAGAACAGACTTTACGCCTTCAGATTCTGATCACTGCTTCTGAGTTGATCAAGTTTCACTTCTGGAAATACTCCTTCTGAAGTGTGCAGATATAAGACTGAATGATCTTCTGATCCATTACTTCTGATATACACAGCTTCTGGAGGTTTACTTCTTTGTTCTGCAGCTTCTGATAGGACACAACTGTATCTGCAGAAATTCTTAAGCTCTTTGTTTCATCAGAAACAAGTTTATCATCAAAACAGATGTTTACTGATTTGTCCACAATTAATGTTTCAATGTTTTGTATATTCTGTAGTATCAAGAATGAAACATCAATGCTTCAGAGACAGACACAAACAAATGGTTCCAAGACTGATAAACTTTCTTTTCTGAATTCCTACAAACAAAGTTTCTTCAACAGATTTAAGAACCAGAACTTGAAAGACAATATTTCTTCCTTTCAAGTGTTGAGACCAACTTGAATCCAGGTGTCAAGTCATGTTGAATGTTGTCTTCTTTGTTATCAAGAGAATCTGCAAAAGAAATAATCTTTTTCTTTGGTACCCACATCTTCTTGGGTCCTTTCTTGTTAGATTTTCTCAAGTTCTGATTGAACTTGGGTTTAACATTGTAAGCAATAGAAGGAACAGCATGATAATTCTTAATGTGAGTTTCATGATATTTCCTAGGTTGTGTCACATGCTTCTTAGTGTGTGTAATGTGAAAACTTTGTGCATGTGAAGTGTGCCTAATATCATGTGAGTGGCCATACTTGAACTGATCATACAATGGCTTGTATGTAATTTTCATTTCATCAACAGGTTCAAGTTTGTATGGGGTTTTACCCTCATAACCAATGCCAACTCTTTTGTTTCCAGACACAGCATATATCATAGAAGCTAGTTGACTTCTGCCAATACTTCTAGATAAGAACTTTCTGAAACTTAAATCATATTCTTTCAGAATATGGTTCAGACTGGGAGTGGATTTTTCTGAATCAGAAGGAGATCCAACATTATTGGATAATTTTAAAAGTTTTTTCTTTAATTCAGAATTCTCCAGCTCAAGCTTCTTTGTTTCAAATTCAAATTGCTTTTTCAGCTTTTTGTATTTGAGACTGATCTGAGACTTGAGTTCCAGAAGTTCAGTTAAACCGGAAACTAACTCATCTCTAGTAAGTTCAGAAAATACCTCTTCAGAATCTGATTCTGATGTAGATTCTGATCCGTCATCTTCTGTCGCCATCAGCGCACAGTTGGCCTGCTCATCTTCTGAATCATCTTCTGACTCATCCCAGGTTGCCATAAGACCTTTCTTCTTATGAAACTTTTTCTTGGGACTTTCCTTCTGAAGATTTGGACATTCATTCTTGTAGTGTCCAGGCTCATTGCATTCATAGCACATGACCTTCTTCTTGTCAAATCTTCTTTCATCAGAAGATTCTCCACGTTCAAATTTCCTTGAACTTCTGAAGCCTCTGAACTTCCTTTGTTTGGTCTTCCAGAGTTGATTTAGCCTTCTGGAAATCATGGACAGTTCATCTTCTTCTTCAGATTCTGATTCTTCAGGATCTTCTTCTCTAGCCT
This sequence comes from Vicia villosa, assembly GCF_029867415.1. Lineage (NCBI taxonomy): Eukaryota > Viridiplantae > Streptophyta > Magnoliopsida > Fabales > Fabaceae > Vicia > Vicia villosa. The sequence goes on along the minus strand of NC_081182.1, from coordinate 195,644,904 downwards.
GAAAAGCGTTAGTGCATTTCTTGATATTAGATTTTAATGCAATAGACTTACCTTTCTTTTGAGGCTCATTTGCGTCCAGCTCAATCTCATGGCTTCTCAAGGCACTGATAAGCTCTTCCAGAGAAACTTCATTCAGATTCTTCGCAATCTTGAATGCAGTCACCATTGGACCCCATCTTCTGGGTAAGCTTCTGATGATCTTCTTTACATGATCAGCCTTGGTGTATCCTTTGTCAAGAACTCTCAATCCAGCAGTCAGAGTTTGAAATCTCGAAAACATCTTTTCAATGTCTTCATCATCCTCCATCTTGAAGGCTTCATACTTCTGGATTAAGGCAAGAGCTTTTGTCTCCTTGACTTGAGCATTTCCTTCATGAGTCATTTTCAAGGACTCATATATGTCATAGGCCGTTTCCCTGTTAGATATCTTCTCATACTCAGCATGAGAGATAGCATTCAGCAAAACAGTTCTACATTTATGATGATTTCTGAAAAGCTTCTTTTGGTCATCATTCATTTCTTGCCTTGACAGCTTCACGCCTCTGGCATTTACTGGATGTTTGTAACCATCCATCAGAAGATCCCATAGATCACCATCTAGACCCAGAAAGTAACTCTCCAGTTTATCTTTCCAGTATTCAAAGTTTTCACCATCAAATACCGGCGGTCTAGTATAACCATTGTTACCGTTGTATTGCTCAGCAGAGCCAGATGTAGATGCAGGTGTAGGTATAGTTCTTTCACTTTCATCAACCATCTTTTAAATGAAGCGTTTTTCTCTTCCTGAATCTTTTCTAAACACGGTTAAGTGCTTGCACCTTAGAACCGGCGCTCTGATGCCAATTGAAGGATAGAAAAACACTTAGAAAGGGGGGGATTGAATAAGTGTGACTTAAAATCTTGAGCGATAAAAATAAAATGCACAATTATTTTTATCCTGGTTCGCTGTTAACGAAGCTACTCCAGTCCACCCCCGCAGAGATGATTTACCTCAACTGAGGATTTAATCCACTAATCGCACGGATTACAATGGTTTTCCACTTAGCCGCAACTAAGTCTTCCAGAGTCTTCTGATCACAACCTGATCACTCCAGGAACAACTGCTTAGTTCACTCCTAAGACTTTCTGCTCAGCCAACTGCCAAGACTTCTTGCTCAGCCAACTGCCAAGACTTCCTGCTCAGCTAACTGCTAAGACTTCCTAGAGTATACTGATCAACTGATCACTCTAGTTCCTTACAACTTAATGTAATCAATTCAAGAGTTTACAAATGCTTCTAAAAAGCGATAATCACAACTGTGATATTTCTCTTACAATTTAAGCTTAATCTCACTAAGATATTACAACAGCAATGTAGTGAGCTTTGATGAAGATGAAGATTCTGAGTTTAGATTTGAACAGCGTTTCAGCAAGTTTGATATGAGTTGTTTTGGTGTAGAATCGTTTTTTTTTGCTTCTCATCAGAACTTCATATTTATAGGCGTTGAGAAGATGACCGTTGAATGCATTTAATGCTTTGCGTGTTCCGTACAGCTTTGCATTTAATGTTATACGCTTTTGTCAACTACCTCGAGCCTTGTTCACGCTGTGTCTACTGACGTAGCCTTTAGTAGCTTTAACGTTCCTTTTGTCAGTCAGCGTAGTCTGCCACGTGTACTTCCTTCTGATCTGATGTTTGTGAATGCGACGTTTGAATATCATCAGAGTCAAACAGCTTGGTGCACAGCATCTTCTGATCTTCTGACCTTGAAGTGCTTCTGAGCGTGATACCATCTTCTGATCTTCAGTGCTTCTGATCTCATGTTCTTCTGATGCTTCCATAGACCCATGTTCTGATTCTGCTTCGACCATCTTCTGATGTCTTGCCAGACCATGTTCTGATGTTGCATGCTGAATCATTTGAGACACATCTTCTGAGCGCTGAATTATGCGTACTCTTTATATATATTTCCTGAAAGGGAAATTGCATTGGATTAGAGTACCATATTATCTTAAGCAAAATTCATATTATTGTTATCATCAAAACTAAGATAATTGATAAGAACAAATCTTGTTCTAACATATAAGTGGACTTCTTTTTTTTAAAGTACAACAGTTAATAAAGGATATATAATTTAATGGCAAGTATTAATAAATAGCGTGCTACATCCCATTTAGCGTTGGATTAGTATTAGGAATTGTTGGAATATCTTAGTTTAGGTTTATCTACTAAGGTTAGTTTCTGATCTTAGAGTATCATATATCCGAAAATGACGATTAATTTAACAGGGCCCATATAAATATTGAAGTAACTAGTAGAGGTAATATCTGAGAGTGGTCACTGTACTCTTTAAGAAGTTACTCATTAGCCAACAATGCATCAAGCATACCAAAGTAAACCTGGGTAGGGAGGGTGTGAGATATTGGATCGAACTCTAGTATGGCCGAAGGGTAGCTTCTTGGTTTGACAGAATTAAGCATGAAGTCGAAGGTTGTTCACATGCTTGTGTCGAAGATGATAGGGTTGCTAGCATGTTAAATTAGGTATTACTGTTTAAACCCTAATTTGTTAAGTTAGCTTGTTTATTAAGTTGGCTTGTGTAATGGGCCTTGTGGAAAAAGCCCATTAGTTAGTATGTTTGGTTTTATTATAAATAGCATACTGGTCTCTCATCATTGCTAAGTTGCAAATCTTAATTTAGGGTAAGAGAGGTTATTTGTTATTCTTGTAAACTTGTAATCTTGTTTTCTAAGAGAAACTAAAAGAATAGCAGTTATAACCAATTCTTGTGTTCTTCTTTTCTTCCCTAATTTCCTATTATATTTTGTCCTTGACATTGTTTTTCACAACAAATTGGTGCGGTGAGCATGGAGAAGATGTCGTCAACAAAGTATGAGATTGAAAAGTTCACCGGAGTGAATGATTTCGGTCTGTGGCGCTTGAAGATGAAAGCCCTACTGGTTCAGCAGGGTTGTTTGGAAGCGTTGAAGGGAGAGGCAGCCATGAATGCTGCATTAACGGAAGCGGAGAAGACGACAATGATCGAGAAGGCACACAGCGCAATTTTGTGGAGCCTTGGTGATAAGGTTCTCAGACAGGTATCAAAGGAGACGACGGCATCAGGGTTATGGGCGAAACTTGAAAGTTTGTATATGACCAAATCGCTGGTAAATCGACTCTATCTAAAGAAGGCTTTGTATTCATTTAAGATGGTTGTAGACAAAGTGTTGTCTGAGCAGTTGGATATGTTCAACAAGCTGATTCTTGATCTTGAAAATATTGATGTAAAGATCGATGATGAAGATCAAGCGCTGTTACTATTGTGCGTTTTGCCTCGATCACATGCTCACTTCAAAGAAACTCTCCTGTATGGAAGGGAGTCCCTGACCTTTGAACAAGTTCAATCAGCCCTATATTAAAAGGACCTGAACGAACGAAATGAGCATAAACCTTCGACTGTTGGCGAAGGTTTGGCCGTTAAAGGAAAACTCTTACGAAAGGATGGTAAGTTTGACAAGAAGAAGGGCAAAAGCCAGTCGAAGTCTTATAATGGTGAAGCATCTGGTATTCGATGCTATCATTGTAAGAAGGAGGGTCACACAAGAAAGGCGTGCCCTGAACACCTGAAAGATCATGGATGTAAGGATAATGGCAATGCAGCCATTGTTCAAGATGATTTTGAATCATCTGATGTTCTTGTGGTTTCAAGAAATGACTCGAGAAGAGAGTGGATTATGGATTCAGGTTGCACTTGGCACATGACTCCAAACAAAGACTTGTTCGAGGAATTATGTGATCAAGATGGTGGATCAGTATTGCTGGGAAATAACAAGGCTTGCAAAATTACAGGTGTTGGATCTGTGAGATTCAAGCTCCATGATGAGTCAATAAGGTTATTGACTGAAGTCAGGTATGTTCCTGATTTGAAGAGAAATTTGCTTTCTCTTGGTGAATTCGACAAGAAAGGATATGTTTTCCAAGGAGAGAAAATTATCCTAAGAGTCATGAAGGGTTCGAAGGAAGTCTTAAGAGGCGTGAAGAAACAAGGCTTGTATACCCTTGAGGCCGAAGTTGTAAGTGGTTCGACAAATGTTGCATCCACGAAACCTTTGTCGAAGACTGAAATCTAGCACATGAGATTGGGCCATGTCAGTGAAAGGGGTCTGGTCGAATTAGGGAAACAAAATCTGCTTGGTGGAGACAAAGTCGAAAAGCTGAAGTTTTGTGAACCCTGTGTATTTGGAAAATCTTGCAGAGTGAAGTTCAACAAAGGCAAACAAAGAACACATGGATCCCTTGATTACATCCATGCTGATCTTTGGGGGCCTGCAAGGTGTTCGTCACATTCAGGGGCAAGGTATTTTCTATCCATAGTAGATGATTATTCTAGAAAATCATGGGTATTCATCCAGAAGACTAAGGATGAAACTTGTGAGAATTTCGAAATTTGGAAGACTCTGTTTGAAAATTATACTGGCAGAAAGGTCAAGAGGTTGAGAACCGACAATAGCCTTAAATTTTGCAATGAGGTGTTCGACAGTTTTTTTGCGGCCTCTAGTATTGCAAGGCACAGAACTACTGCAGATACTCCACAGCAAAATGGTTTGGCTGAAAGGTTTAATCGAACTATTTTGGAGAGAGTCAGATGCATGTTGACTAGTGCGGGGTTAAAGAAGGTGTTCTGGGCTGAGGCTGTTTCGACAGCAACATATCTGATAAACAGATGTCCTTCGACATCGTTAGATATGAAGACACCTGAAGAAGTTTGGTCGTGACATCCACCAGATCTCGAAAAACTGAGAGTATTTGGCTGCGTAGCCTATGCTCACATTAGGCAAGACAAGGTCGAACCTAGAGCTCTGAAATGCATGTTCATGGGATACCCTGAAGGAGTCAAAGTTTAAAAGCTATAGTGCCTAGAGCCAGGTCACAGGAGATGTATCACCAGCCGAGATGTAGTTTTCAATGAAGCTGAAATGGCTTTCAAGAAAACTGACGATGATAATGGTCGAAGTGCAGAAGAGCTGGAACAGGCAGAGATTCCTGTTAAGGTGGAGCATGTTGATGCTGAATTGCATATCCCTGATGAAGTCGAAGAAGAAGCAGAAGATGCTGAGGAAATTGAGGAAACTGTCGATGACTACCTACTGTCAAGAGATAGGTCGAGAAGAGCCATCAAACCACCTCAAGGACTTGGATATGCATATCTTATAGCTTATGCCTTAATCTCTGCAAGTGAGGTTCTAGACGAAGAACCTAGAGACTACAAGGAAGTTATGAGGAGTCGAAATAAGACTGAATGGCTGAAGGCCATGGATGATGAGATGAAATCTCTTCATGATAATCATACTTGGGAACTGATCAAGAAACCTGTTGGGGCAAGGTTTGTCAGCTGTAAATGGATTTTCAAAGTTAAGGAAGGAATCGAAGGAGTGACGTCGAAAAGATACAAGGCAAGGTTAGTTGCAAGGGGTTTCACTCAGAAAGAAGGTGTCAACTTCAATGATGTGTTTTCTCCTGTTGTGAAACATAGATCCATTCGAATGTTGTTTGCCATGGTGGCCCAGTTCCATCTTGAAACTTTAATGATGTGTTTTCCTTTCTTTTTCAATAAAAGCGACAAGGCAGGTATGACTTTTCGAATTCAAACTCTTAGTGTGTGCATGAAACACAGGTTGTTAGTAAATACTGACAGAAGTTCTTTATGGTACTCAATTTTTGTTGGATCAGCTTAGCCTTAACCATTGTGAGGAAAGCTTCCATTGTTTACTATATGCAGGATACCATCGATTATGTTGACATGCTTGTATTTTTCTAAACCAATTGTCGCATCGTTTTGTGAAAATATGTGAAAGTGATTTAGGCACTTGTTTGAATTTGAAAGTTTCTTTGAGCCGATTCCATCTTAAAACTTATTTTCTTCTGTGAGAGTGTGATCCCTTGCTAACCATTCTTTGAGACTGAGGTCAAGATAAACTTCGTAATATGCACCAAGAAAAACACCTGGTGAGTTTTGATCTCAATAAAAAGTTTTGTTTTGAACCATCAACCATAAAATTTAGTGATGTGTTTTCTCTTTTACCTTTATAGAAAGTAGGGGAGCATTCATAGAATCTAGATACAGGTTGATCTCCAAGTTGGGGACAATCATAATCAAAAGAAGAGTAAGTACAGGTGGTGATTTGTAAAGAACAAAAGAAATTCGTAGTTCGAAAAAAAAAACAGAAGAAACAAAAGAAAAACAACGTTTGGACTTAGACAGTTGTTGTAAAAAACGGAGAAACTTCGAGCTATGAATGAAAAAGATGAACGGGTGAGAAAGCTAAGTGTATAGAGAAAAAGGAATAAAGTATGATTCAGATGCTTCCCTAGAATAGGAACAACCCTTGAATATCTTCTTTTCTTTGAATCTAAACCACATTACAACCCTATAAAGACCTTCTGATTCTCAGATTCCACAGGACTTGATGCTAACAATATGGTGAACGTATGATATGGATCTTTGTTGATTTAATTGTTTGGATGAGTTTTTAACCCCTCTGTTATTCATCATACTTTTTGATGAGAGTGATTAGTGCTGATTCAATTGCAATTGTGTAGTGTTTTGAACTTCTGGAGGTAATTTTCTTTCAGAATCTGTTTCATGTGTATGTTCTGAGTTTGCAGGAAGAAGAAGAGTATTTGATTTGATCATTGAATTGAACCATTTGAGAAAACTTTTTGGAAAACTTGTTGCATGATTGTTGGTATGTTTTGTTGTATTTATTGAGGTAAGTAATTTTGTTTAGGGACAAACAAAACTCTAAGTTGGGGAGAGTTTGTTAGGAGTGAATTATTAGTGTTTTCATGTGTCAAATTAACTACCTTTTGAGCTGAAATTGAATACATCTTAGGAGTTTTGAGGATTTTATGGTTAGAATTGAACTCTATAGGTTCGATGCTAATTGTAGAACAATTTGCGTCACTTTGGGTGTTATTTGTGCAGATATTGATGTTAAGAAGTAAAGACGAAGAAACACGCAGGCGTAGAGACTCTGGAGAAGAGAACTCACGAAGAATTGTTTAAGTTTTATTATCAATGAAAAACCTTGATTTTATTTTATATCATTGTTGAACTATCAATCGAGAGATAGGGTTAATACTTTTGCCCTAGGTTTTTACATTGACTTGTTGATTAATACTCTAAGATGAAATTTTGAAGAAGTTTTCATAAATTATCGCGGTTAATTACCTTTATCTTTATAGTTATTCTGAGAGATCGAATATCATACCGGTAGAGGTGTTTCTAAAGTGATCATTAAACATAATATCTCTTTTGAGGATGAATGAAGATAATAACTTAGATAATGTTCACTTGTGGATTAATTGATCGATTGCATATGAATAGGTTGATGAACCCTAGAACTCAACATATTCATCACCATTGTTATTAAATCTTTAAGCTTTTACTCATTTAATTCTTATTCTGTCAATTGCTATTTGAGACTACATAATCAAAACCAATACTTTTCACTACTCATTATAAGTTAACTATAGAACGACAGCAATATTAACTCAGTCTCTGTGGATACAATATATTAGAAAATATTTACCCAAAATACTTTCAACAACGAGTCATACGCTAGACTGGGTCCAGTTTGCATTGTTAAATGTTTGGAAAAGTCGTTCGTTAGGCTGAAGGATGGGTCGTACGTTAGACCGGATCCAATTTGCATTATTAAATGTATGGAAAGCCGTACGTTTGGCTGAAGGATGGGTCGTACGTTATACCGGATCCAATTTGCATTGATAAATGTCTGGATAAGTAAGTTGTATGTTAGGCTGTACTTCAGGACGAGTCATACGTTAGACTGGGTACGATTGCATTGATAAATGTATGGATAAGCCGTACGTTAGGCCGTATCTGAGCTCGATGTATTGAGAAGTGTTTGTTGGAGGTTGATCGTGTCTACACCGTTCATGATGATAGAATTAGATCTTTGAAGGTTGATCGTGTCAGCACCGTTCGTAGTAATTGAATTAGATTTTGGAAAGATGATCGTGTCTACACCGTTCGTGATGATAGAATTAGATCTTTGAAGGTTGACCGTGTCAGACCGTTCGTAGTAACTGAATTAGATCTTGGAAGATGGTCGTGTCTACACCGTTCGTGATGATAGAATTAGATCTCTGAGAGTTGACCGTGTCAGTCGCGTTCGTAGTAACTGAATTAGATTTTGGAAGATGATCGTGTTTACACCGTTCGTGATGATAGAATTAGATCTCTGAGAGTTGACCGTGTCAGTCCCGTTCGTAGTAACTGAATTAGATCTTGGAAGATGATCGTGTTTAAACTATTTGTGATGATAGAATTAGATCTCTGAGAGTTGACCGTGTCAGTACAGTTCGTAGTAACTGAATTAGATCTTGGAAGATGATCGTGTCTACACCATTCGTGATGATAGAATTAGATCTCTGAGAGTTGGCCGTGTCAGTACCGTTCGTAGTAACTGAATTAGATCTTGGAAGATGATCGTGTCTACACCGTTCGTGATGATAGAATTAGATCTCTGAGAGTTGACCGTGTCAGCACCGTTCGTAGTAACTAAATTAGATCTTGGAAGATGATCGTGTCTACACCGTTCGTGATGATAGAATTAGATCTTTTGAATGTTGATCTTGTCAGCACTGTTCGTAGTAACTGAATTAGATCTTGAAAAAATTTTGATTACTTCCAGGGGACTGATGTAGATATCATTGACAGGGGACTAATATGATAAGGGCCAACTGACCACCACCAAGGGACTAACATGATGAGAAGGATTTTGATTACTGCCAGGGGACTGATGTAGATATATCATTGTCGGGGGACTAATGTGATATTTCACTGCCAGAGGACTAATGTGATGAGAGTTTGATAGGAATGATTATCAGAATGAATATTCGTCTAGATTTATTTTGGAGAAGAAAATTTGATTGTTAGAGTTGATAAGTTGTTTGATGATATTCGTCCGCTTGGGAGCTTACCTGTAAAATAAAGTTAGAAGCATGCAATGTCATGATGCAAGGTATGTATTTGTGTAATGATTGATGATGAATGATGTATGTATGCAACATATTGTCGATGATAACAGTAGATCGTAGCATCGTATGGCGGGAAAAATAAATCCCTGACTGTTGTGGAGAATACAGAGTACGAGTCTTCTGTTTGAGTAGGAACTCCCGCTTCATGCTCGAGGATGCTCAGCTGGGGATTTATGATTTCAGCATGGGGATGAGAGCCATTTGAATGATTGATCTTGATGCACCCTGACCGGGGATAAGAGAGATGAATAACCCTGTTTGAAGAAGAGAAAGGTATCGGAGAACCAGCAGTGTCAAAGATGTAAACTCAGTTGAGGAACTAAGTCTTTGTTGGGACGAGAACATTTGAAGATATCTTCTTAATGATTACTCTGTGGGGATATGATCCTGTGAAACCGACTTTGTGGGAAGGCATGAATGCTTCAAATATTGCCCCCAGTGATTTATAGCTCTTGCTATTCCTGGACTTATAATGAGTAGGACACACCACTGAGTATTGATCAAGATGTCAAACTGGACTTGCATAGATTTGCCCCTGCTAGTAGGGATTTTAGAAAGATTCGCCTTGCGAGGACTTTATGAGATGTGCACTATGGGCGACATGCCCCTAGTAATCATAGGCCTAGGACAATGTCCCATGTTGATTGGGAAGTAGCTTCAGATCTACTTGGATGCATGCCCTTGATTGTTTTGGCATCATTGAGAGATTCTCGGAATCTTGACTTGATTTCCTCAGATTGATCGGGAAATAGTTTGAAACCCACTAGAGATGTATGCCTTTGACTGTTTGGCATTTGAGAGATTCTTGGAATCTTGACTTGATTGCCCCAGATTGATTGGGCAAAACGTGCCATGCCCCTTTGTATACGTAGGTGTAGCAACCTGCCTAAAAATTTAAACTTAGAGAGTCGCCACCTATTCTGAAGGGCGAATAGGAAACCCTACGCAGATATGAGATTCAGGGTAAGTTATTATAATCAGGTTGAGGGAAGGTGTTAGGCACCCTCAACCCTTTCCTAAAGGCTAACATTGCAAAGATAAGGGTTCATGGCAAAAGATAAGGTTTATAGCTAATAAAATGAAAAGGGTAAAAATTAAGGTTTAAAACTGGATTGAGATTTTTAGGGGGGAGACTCGCCTTGTTACCAAATGCCTACGTACCTCCTTATGGAGGATCAGAATCCACGTAGTTCGGGGACAAGGTTGTACGCCTTATGGTTGAATTTGTGATTTGAAATTGTTTTTAGAGGCTTTTTGAATAGCCTATCGTAGTTGAATTTGATTTGAAGGGTGAAAGTGTTTTGAGGTTGGCGTACAACCTTGATTTAATTTGTTACTGTTAGATGCGGTGATCGATAGATTCGACCAGTATAGCTAACAGATTGATGGGCATCGCTGGTTACTCAGATCGATAGATTCGATCATCGCGGGCAGCGAATTAATTGTGTTTTAGTTTGTGTATTTTTATCTCTCGCCTAAAGCGACTGATAGTTTCAATCGGGTCGAGGAGAGAATTAATAAGAATTAATTAAATTTATGAATTAGTCAGAAAAATCTATTTCTCGTCTAATACGACTAATGGATTTAGTCGGTTCGAGGAGAAATTAAGTTATTAATAAAAACAAATTAAGCAAATTTCAGAAATTTACTTAATTAGTTATAAAAAAAACAATTAACAAGTTTTAATTAATTAGTTACATAAAAAACATTAACCAAATTAATCTTTAAAATTAATTTAAATAAGCTTTATTTTGTTTATTCACAGGGGAGGTGTATTTTACTTAGGATAAGTAGATTTGGGGGTGTGTGAATAGGAACTGGGCTGAGCCCAATAGCAGTTTAGCCCTTTTGGATCAGATACGGTGAGGGCGTATGGTTACGGTGTATGTTCAGGATCAGAGACCGTTGGATCTTCATACGTGGTCATCTAAGGGACAACATGCCTCTTTGGATTAAAGGAGTATGGGGAAGGGATCTACACTGAATCATGTTCAGTGGATCAACCAGATGGCCATGAAGAGGCCACGTGGCGCGTGATCAACGGTCGGTGATGGGGGACGGTTAACCAAAGCAAAAAAACCAAAAAAAGCCTCATTTCATTTCTCCGCTCCCTCTTCTCTCTCTGTTTCTTTCGCTCTCTCCTCTCTCTCTCAAACAAACAAAAATTCAGAATTACAAGAACAATCCACCCCCCCCCACCGCGAACCGCCGCCTCCTACCCAATTTCCGGCCCTATCCCCTCCGTCCGCCGCCGCAGTCTCCAGTTTACCGGTTGATATTCAACCGGAACACTCATACATTCAAAGATTCTAAACCCAGAAACCCCAGATCCCCAAGAAACTTACCCTATCTTTCCAGAAAAACACTCCAAACAACATGCATGCATTCGATTCAAACAAAAAATTAAGCTAAGTTTAAGATCTGTTACCTTAATTTCTTGAATTCAGGAACGTGTATGCTCCAGATTCCTCTCCTAATCCTCTTTTTTGTGCGTGATTTGCAGGTACGATGAGGAGTCTCGCGGCGACGCTTCGAGTTCTTCCGGAAAATTCCCGATCCCCTCTTCTGTTTTTCTGATTTTTCTTTTATAGAGTTAGGGTTTTGTTTGATTAGGAAAACTTAGATTAAGATTTGATTACGAATCTGTTTGTTAATTAGTTTTAGGATTTGATTTGTTTGTAATATTATCCCTTGATTCAATAAAATCTTTTTTCCCTTAAGTTTGATCTGATTCAGTTATTGATTGAGATTTGTTTCTTTAGTTTATGGTTGGTTGTGCTTATGATTCACGATGCGTTTTTTTTTACTCAATCCATGGGCCTGGGCGAAATTGTTAGATTAGGGTTTGTATTGTTTGTCTGCAGCGGCGGCCTTGGAGGTGGGAAGGGGATGATGAATAGTGGCCGGGTCGGTTTGACCCGGTTCACTATCCCTGGCCCATGTGCGAAAAGAACCGGCCCAACTCCCTTTGTTCTCTTTTTCAGCCTAGCATTAACAGTCCAACAGCCAAAACTTAATGGTCTTGCTTAAATTATTTAATTATTCAACTAACCACTTAATAGCTAATAATCTTAGTTAATCTATTAATTATTTTAATTAACCATTTAATAACTTATGACAATTGCAAATGATTATTAAGTTTAATATTATCAATTAATAATAACATCTAAAATAATACTAGTATTATCTTAAACATTAATAATAATTAATTTAATTAAACCAATAATAAAATACTAATAATCTCAAAACTAGTAAAAAAAAGGTTAAATAAAAATGGTTAAACGAAGATAAGCAAATGGGCCTATTGGGCCCTTTTTCTTAAAACACACCCCTCTCTTTTCTTTTCCTAAGAAGCGAAAGGAAAGACCAAATGCCAATTGAATTTAAAAAGATTTTGCTATTTACACCCTTATTATTTTAAACCAATCTATACAGGAGTTTTATAGGAGAGCGAGTTTGATAATAGGTATATCAGACCCTATGGCTCCTAATTTTTAACATCCTTAATGAATCGAAATGGGAATCACATCGGGTAAATTTTGGGGTATGACAGCTGCCCCTATTTAATTTATCTTGGATTGAATGGCGGGAGAATACGCAGGTCTCACGCTTTCGAATCGAAGAGTTATTAAATAATGGAAGACCCCCAAATTTACCTCATGCTTGAGTGTGATGAGAGAATCGTCCTGCTAAAGCCTGAGTCTTACATAGCGAGGACTTTTCGTCAGTTGTGGTTAGCTTACTGTATTGCCAGTAAGCTTTCGTAGTTTGTGGACCCCAATAGGATTGCTTGCTATAGTTCTAGCAAGTTCACCTGCACCAATAGGGTTATTTGCGAGGGTTATGATTTGGGTTGAAGTTGAAGGAGCCATTATCACTGCCAAGGGACTAACGTGATAAGACGTAACGCGAGGGTTACGATTTAGTTTGAAATGCCATTATCACAGCCGTGATAAGACGTAACGCGAGGGTTACGATTTAGTTTGAAATTGCCGTTATCACTGCCGTGATAAGACGTAACGCAAGGGTTACGATTTGGTTTGAAATTGCCGTTATCACTGCCGTGATAAGACGTAACGCGAGGGTTACGATTTGGTTTGAAATTGCCGTTATCACTGTCGTGATAAGACGTAACGCGAGGGTTACGATTTGGTTTGAAATTGCCGTTATCACTGTCGTGATAAGACGTAACGCGAGGGTTACGATTTGGTTTGAAATTGCCGTTATCACTGTCGTGATAAGACGTAACGCGAGGGTTACGATTTGGTTTGAAATTGCCGTTATCACTGCCGTGATAAGACGTAACGCAAGGGTTACGATTTGGTTTGAAATTGCCGTTATCACTGCCGTGATAAGACGTAACGCGAGGGTTACGATTTGTTTTGAACTTGCCGTTATCACTGCCGTGATAAGACGTAACGCGAGGGTTACGATTTGGTTTGAAATTGATCATAGAGTTTGAAATGGGGTTCAAGAGAAACCCGGCTTTATTTGTAAAATGATGCTCTGCGAATGTATATGATTATGACTTATTGCATATGCATGCATGCTTATGCAGATGGCACATATGTGAGTGTATATGAATATGGGTATGTATGATGATTTTGACGTATCATCTCTTGTCACCCATTGGATTTGTTTAGCTTTCCGAGCGGCTTTGCAGGTCTCAACTCAGATCGTCTGAAGTTAGTCTACTGGGATAATGCTTTCGGGGCCAGGTGTATATCGACTACCGGAGATGTCGTGGTTTTCGCCCCCTTTATTTTAGTCTGGTAGTTTGTAAGTTTCTTGTTTTAAGTTCAAAGTTTTAAATTTATGAGAAATAAATTATTCTTTGCACTTGGTATTGATACGACGAGATATGCAGTGTGAAAGGAAAAAGCTTTTATTGATTATTGCCTTAAATTGGCGAATGTACAAAAGGTATGAGAGAAAGAAAAATGACAAATAGAAATGACATTAATACTGCTATCGCTCTTTTTTTTATCAAGGGTCCCTGTAATCCTTCGACCTTAGAAGCAGATGATTGCACGAATCCCTATCCTTCGTAGTTTGTCTTCAGCTTATGACCAATAATTTTGCCTTTGTTAGGCGTAATATTTCTTGACCGCATCGGAGTTGATTGGGTGCGGTAGCTCGTCTCCATCCATTGTAGTGAGAACTAACGCTCCTCCTGAGAACACTGTTTTTACAATATATGGACCTTCGTAGTTAGGTGTCCATTTTCCACGGGCGTCAAGTCGAGGTAATAGTATTTTCTTGAGAACAATGTCACCTTCTTTGTAAGTTCGAGGGCGGATCTTTTTGTCGAATGCCCTTTTCATTCTCTTCTGATAGAGCTGTCCATGACACAAAGCCGTCAGCCGCTTTTCTTCAATGAGATTAAGCTGATCAAAACGGGTTTTTACCCATTCCGATTCTTCTAACTTTGTGTCGGCTAGGACTCTTAAGGATGGGATCTCCACTTCAATAGGGAGGACTGCTTCCATACCATAGACCAGGGAGAAAGGGGTTGCCCCTGTAGATGTGCGCACTGAAGTTCTGTAGCCGTGCAGGGCGAAGGGAAGCATTTCATGCCAGTCCTTGTACGTCTTCACCATTTTCTGTATTATCTTTTTGATATTTTTGTTTGCGGCCTCAACAGCGCCATTCATCTTAGGCCTGTATGGTGAAGAATTATGGTGTTCAATTTTGAATTCTTCGCACAGTTCCTTCATCATGTTATTGTTCAGGTTCGACCCATTGTCAGTAATGATCCGGCTTGGAATCCCATATCGATAGATGAGGTTATGCTTGATGAATCGGGTAACCACTTGTCTTGTTACATTGGTGTAGGAGGCAGCTTCAACCCACTTAGTGAAATAGTCGATGGCCACCAATATGAATCGGTGTCCATTAGAGGCTTTGGGTTCAATCATCCCTATCATATCAATTCCCCACATCGCAAATGGCCATGGTGAGCTTAGTACATTCAGGGGATTTGGCGGTACGTGTACCTTGTCAGCGTATATTTGGCATTTATGACATGTTCTTGCGTGTTGGAAACAATCGGCTTCCATTGTTAACCAGTAGTAACCGGCTCTTAGTATCTTTCTTGCCATTGAATGTCCATTCGCATGAGTCCCAAAGGTTCCTTCATGGACCTCCTTGATGATTTCTTTAGCCTCATTCTTATCCACACACCTTAGTAACACCGTGTGGTGTCGTTTTCTTTACCTCCCCGTTTCACTTGGGAGGACGGCACGCTAAACCCTTCACGCGAAATTTGGAAGGAGAATGCGCCCGTGGTGGGATGAATTTTGTTTCAGTTCTTCCTACGATATCACACGAACTTTCTTATTTGTCCTACGAGTAGGAAAGGGGAAAAAAGATCTCAACTAAACCCTAGGAGTTTGCTAAGTGTGGGGATTTCACCTAGACTAGAAATTCTGGAGTCCGGGGGGTCGGTTATACATAGGGAAGTGTTTAAACACCCTACATATCTGTAGTACTCTACAGGAACCTTCTCTGTGTCATTGTGTTTGTGTTTATTGCTAATGATTGGGAAAGTTTCTCCTTTGTATTAGGAGAGAGAATTGAATTGATTTTAAAAGACAGACAGACAGACAAACTGACTATTTTTGGTATTTTATTAGCTCGCTGAGATTCCTTGTGAACCTCATGCCTACATATCCCTAGTGGAAGTCAGAGCTTAATGTAGTTCGGGGAACTAACTAGGGAAATTAATTGTTTTTTGGTGCCTTGCTTGAAGCTCAAGGTTGAAGCTTGGAATTAAATCTCTGTTTACGGTAAAGAGACATGAAATCATCTCTACAGAGAGGTATTTGTACTATTCTACCACAAACATCTAAAGGAGTGACAGAATAACTGAATTCATTTCATTCAAGAGGGGGACCTTACTTGTGTATGTGCAAGTATACCAGTCAAATGCCTCTTAAATGAAAGAAAGATGCTCATCCAAATTAGGGAAAGTTACCACATGTCTGGGTTTTACTGCCAGCTCATGCCTTTCAAAATCCTAAATGGGAGACTTGATTAGAATTGAAATTGAAATGTTTGTTTGTTTGAATGTGGTAGAGTAGTAAAAATATCTCTCTATAGAGATAAGCTATGTCTATTTACTGTATAAAAGATTTGACTTTAGCTGGCTTGTATGAGGCCCAAGCTTGAGGCTTTTGATTGATTAATTAATTATTATTGACTCTGGGAGATGACTCCATTGAGGATTAATTACAGGGTATTTTTGTGTTCTGTACAAAGCCCAGAATTGAGGCTGACTCTATTTAGGGAGACTCTATTTATGTGCCTTGTACAAAGCCCAAGGTTGTGGCTAACTGTTGAGGATAATTTGAATGAATGACTCTATTTTATGTGCCTTGTACAAAGCCCAAGGTTGTGGCTGACTCTAGCTAGGGAAAACATTATTTTCTGCCTTGTACAAAGCCCAAGGTTGTGGCGGACTCTTAAATGAATTAAGTATGGATGACTATATGGGGAAAGATCCTAAGTGTTAGGAATCTTTGACACATGAAAGATATGGTTTATCTGCCTTGTACAAAGCCCAAGGTTGTGGCTACTGAATGATGAAGAACTCACTGGGGAGACTCTATTATCTGCCTTGTACAATGCCCAAGGTTGAGGCTGACTCTTGACAGGGGAGTTTTATTGTTTGGGTGCCTTGTATGAAGCCCAAGGTTGAGGCTAACTGTTTTTGTTGGTTTTGACTCTATTGAGGAGGTTTTATTTATTAAAAGACTGTTTTTCTTTGGAAGCTAACCCTTTCCAGGGATTTTGACTCAGCTGGTGAATTTGTCTGTTAAAAGACTGTCTTTATCATGTTTTTTGGAGGCTGACCCTTTCCAGGGATTTTGACTCTTTTGGGGAAATTATCTCCTAAGAGAAATGAATCTTTATTATTTGACATTTTTTATTAATTGACTTTGGAGGCTAACCCTTTCCAGGGGTTTTTATTGAAATGAATGATTTGGGTAGCACTCCATTAATTACTAAAGGATGAAAGGATTGGCAGAAAGATTATCTAATGGAGACTTCTTGTTTAAAGCCCAAGATGAAGGCTGACTCAATGCTGAGGATGACCAAACATGGATCCTAGACTCTACTAAGGAAGATTGATGAAGATAAGGGTGACAGAGACTGTCCATGTCTCTCATTCCAAAAATGTACTCAATGTGAAATTGAGACAAACTTAGCTTGTTTTAAAGTCTGGTTTAAATTGGAAGAAACTCACCAGGGTAGGCTAAAAGGTGACTAAAGACCTGTTCCTATGTTTATAAGAAACCTGATGGGTCCTTGTATACAAGCTCAAGAGAAAGCTGGAAATGCTTTTAAGAAGCCTGTGGGTCCTTGTACAAAGCCCAAGAGGAGGCTAATCGAGGGTCCTTGTTATAGCACAAGAGAAAGCTATGAAGTTTTGAACTTATTTTGGCTCTAAGCAAATGGGTAAGAGGTTTCACCGGGAATAATTCCTCTTTGGGTGGATGTGTCCTATTTATTTGGATTCTAAGGTTTTTGCCAAGATGTTTCACCGGGAATAATTCATCTTGGGGGTTTGAACTACAGATCTCTAATTAGGAAAGAGCCTTCACCGGGAAGACATTCTCAATCCTAGGTCATATTCCTATAATATATATATAGTTTAACTGTCCTAAGGTTTATACTCAAACGCAGTTCTAAACTAATATATGCACAGTTTATATTTGACAGTAATTTAAATAAAGACTGTAAATTGAAAGCTTGTAAAGCCTAACCTGGATGGAGTGGAGGCCATTGAAGAAGTATGTACAGAGCCTCAACAGTATTTTTGTTGTTTTGTTGATAACAGTTGAATATATATGATAAACAGTTAATGGTTTTTGAAAACAGAAGAAGTGAAGATGGACAAAGGTCACATAGGTATCTGAAGAGTTTCACCGGGAATAATGCCCTTCAAATACCAGAAGAATGTTTTGAAAACAGAAAGAGGATTTTGAAAATACAGTTTTGAAAACAAGCTAAGAAGAGAAGGTTTTTGGGACTTACACTCTATTAGAGGCCCAGTACTTTACAGTACTGGTGTAAAAACAATTTGAAAAAAATGACTTGGAATGATACAAGGTTTTGTTGTTCGAAAACCTTAATCATTTGATTTTATCAGAGATTGAAAACAGTTTTGAGATTTGACAAAAGTCAACTTAATTAAAGTAAAAATAAAGATTTTTACTTAATTAAGACCTAAACAATTAGGGTTTTATCATAAAATTATTTATAAAATGATTAGGTTAAATCAAAGTGAATATATATATTTAAAGTATTTAAGAAAACACTTAAAAACATACTATTTTAAACCTAATTAAAATTCAAGAAATACATAATATTTTTATGATTTTTTTGACTATTCACAAAATAGGTATATTAAATAATAGGTGTATGAAAAATGAAGTGAAAATGATTTATTTTGATAGGTTAAATAAATATGTGAAGTTGTGAAGAGAAATGAAAGAAATTAGTGTTAAAAAATAAGTTTTGGCCCTTGGAGGGTTTGAACCCACGCCCTTGAGGTCACCAGTCCAAAACAACACCACTGAGCCAACGCGCGCTCAGTGTTAGTGACTTGCCTTCATTTGGTTATGTTTCAAAACAAGTTGTAAATCTTTGAAAAAATAAAAGAATCAAAAAGTCTGGGGCGAGGGGGATTCGAACCCCAGACTTTGGGCATGAGGAGACTAAGAGCGCATGTGTGGCCACTAGGGCAAGTTATTCAGTCGTTAATAAAACGCACACCATTCAAAATAAAATAAACTCTCCCCTGAGAATTCAAATTTGCGCGCCACCACCATCTTCATCTTCAACCTCAAGCTCTCCATTTTTGAATTTCTGAACTTACTCGTTTCTCAACCATTTGCAACGATGTAAACACGAAACTTGCTCTAAATTCACTCACGATTCTAAATATGTAACTAACATGAACTATCATTAACTACATCTAACTAATTTACCAGAAATCGTGAAGAACCCTAAAATTTCAAAATTAAATTAAATGACTATACTGAAAGATAAATGGATGATGATAGAGGGTTTTCAATCCTCTGATGATGCTGAACAAGATAGAATCGAGCTATTTCACAAAGAGTACTTAAATTAAAGAGAGGGAGTTCAGAAACTTACCTCTGAAAATGGAGATCGTGAGGATGATAGAGAGCAACTGGGCTTGTATGAATGATCCCAAAAGCTTCCTTGTGGCTCAGTGATGCTAACTGAATGCTTGTAATGACCTCAAACCTCCTGAATTGTTCTATGGACCTCCCTCGATTTCAGCTTCAAGTGAACATGGAGGGTGTTGATTCTCGAGTTACAGATGAGCTGCAGCCATCTGGTTAGCTTCACTATGACCTGAGGAGTGTGTCTGGATGATTGGCTTGCCTTGAAACCTTCTGAATCACTCCATGGACCTCCAACTGCAGATGCTCCAAGGTGAGAGCAACAATGGTGTTCCTCCACCTACAGAAGTGATCCAGGTGCTTGGATCACCTCAAATGACCTCCCTTGAGATGTTAGAATGCTCACTTCCCAAAGATAAGCTCTGGTTTGAAGAAATCGATTCTTCTTGCCAAAGAACTTTGAAAAACAATGAACAAGAGAAGAGAAAGAGAAAGCAAGTAATATGGTTGCTTTGGTGTGTTTTTCTACTGAATTGTGCTCTCCTATTTATAGGCAAATGTCTCAGTACTGAGTGAGAGAGTGAGCTTGCTTAGTGAAGCAAGTTTGGTTTCTTAGCCATGAAGAAATTTCAAAGAATATCCAAGTGTGATCATTGCATTTTCGAGCCACCTCCCCTATCCATTGATTCTATCTGATCTTAGGGGACAATTCAGATGCAAAGTGAGCTCTAATTGGTTGATGAGAAGATTCCTTGGGTGATTCATCAATTTGCCATAAATTCTCAAATGTAATCATTACATAATCACATGTTCTTGTTTTAGGAATCTTCTTCAATTATCATGGCATGGTGAAAATGAATGCATGGCATGTTTGCAGATGTATTATGGGTCATGTAGCATCTGTATTTGAGGTTATGTGCACAAAACTTCAAAGTTCCAAAATGATGCATGACCTATAATTTCACTTCATGAGGCCAACTTTGAACAAGCATAACTCTTAGCTCAAATTGAATTTTGAGAAGGTTGAACACAATTTGGAAAGCCCTAAACATCTACTTTAAATCATTAGTTTATGTCTTCTTCAGAATCCTTTGGGAAATTTGTGAAAAATGAGGCCAAAGTTGGAAGAAAACTAGGTTAAAACACTTAGAAAAATTTCTAAGTGTTTATGACCTAAACTTCAAAATTTCCAAAACTTCATAAATGGTTGATCTTTTGAAAAAAGTTCCCTTGTAAGATGTTGTTTTATTTGGCAAGATCTACAACTTTCATGTTGGAAGTTTTTTGAGTTGTGTAGGTGAAATTTTGAGATCTCACCATGCCCTCAAAAACCCTAATTCCCGACTTTTCGCTCTTTGATGAATTTCTTTGAATTTCTTTGGCCAAATGACTTTGACATCCATATATTGATGATATTGATCTTTGAAAGTCATTTTTTGACCAAAAACCTTAAAAGTCAATGATGATCCTTCACAGTTGACTTTTTCCTGACAAAGTGAATTTTTGGGCTTTTGTGTAGAAATAAGATCTTCTCCCCAAATGGATGATATAAATGGATTATATTGAGGTAGTAGAGACTCTTGAATCATGTCTTGAGTTTTGGATTCATGCCCTGATCAGAAGTCAACTATCTTGGTGAATTAGGTCAAAACCCTAATTTGTCGACCATGTGAAAATAATGACTGTAGACTTTGAATTGAAGTGTGATGTCCAGTAGATCTTGTCATATGAGTTATTTGAAGATGATTGATGTTTTTGAATGGTTCCCTGGGGCTTTTTAGGGTTTCCCAAAGGTGATCCCTGATTTTAGTCCTTGATAAAGCTCAAAACCCTAGTTTGTGGATCTGAGTAATTTTGTACTTATATGACTGGGTGTCTAATCAGTCATAGATGAGAAAAGTGAAGTTTTTGAGCCCCATGATTGTATTAGAGACTAATCTTTGTATTGATTGATCCTTTGCCTGAGCTTTCTTGTCTTTGAGCATCCTTGGTTAGGTACCAGATGGAGAAATGACTGCTCTGGGTACTTGTCTTGACCTGATGAAAAATCCTGAAGATATACCATCTCAGGGGGGTCAAAAATTAGGGTATGACACACCGAATCGTAGTTTCGCTTGTATAGGATGTTACCGTTTAGGAAGAACTTAGATGCCAACCTTCTTAGTGTCTTTTTGTCAATTGTGGAGGCATTTTCTGGATACTCTTGTTTTTCCAGGTATTCCTTAATATCATGGTACCAGGGTTTGTCATCAGCTTGTTTCTCGATTGTGAGACAATAAGCAGGCTCATCAAAGTGTCTAACCGTTATTCGTGGCTCGTGGTTTGGCCAGGTCACTTTGAACATAGAGGAAAGTGTTGCTAATGCGTCAGCCATTTGATTTTCTTCCCTTGGGATATGAGTAAAAGTGATTGTCTCAAACTCAGCCATTAACTCCAGTATAAGGTCACGATATGGGATTAGCTTTGAATCTCGAGTATCCCATTCTTTGTTGACTTGGTGGATTACCAGTGCTGAATCCCCGTACACCTCAAGCAGTTTAATCCTTAAATCGATTGCCGCTTCTAACCCCAGTATGCATGCTTCATATTCTGCAATATTGTTGGTGCAGTCAAAGCATAATCTTGCAGTGAAGGGTAAGTGTCGATTGTCAGGAGACGTCAGGACTGCCCCTATACCATGTCCATATGCATTTGAGGCCCCATCGAACGTAAGGGTCCACACCAATCCTGGTTCGGGTCCTTCATCGGGCCCAGGTATTTCATAGTCTCTTACCAACATAATGTCCTCATCAGGGAAGTCGAATTTCATAGACTGATACTCTTCAATGGGTTGATGAGCTAGATGTTCTGCCAGTACACTCCCTTTTATTGCTTTTTGGGTGACGTATTGAATGTCGTATTCTGACAACAGCATTTGCCATCTAGCGATTCTTCCTGTAAGAGCCTGTTTTTCGAACACATATTTGAGAGGATCCATTCTCGATATTAACCATGTGGAATGGTTCAGCATATATTGCCTTAGACGTTTGGAGGCCCATGCTAGGGCGCAACATGTCTTTTCCAACGGTGAATATCGGGATTCGCAATCGGTGAATTTCTTGCTAAGATAGTAGATAGCATGTTCTTTCCTGCCTGTTTCATCTTGCTGTCCCAGTACACACCCCATAGACCTTTCGAGTACTATGAGGTACATGATTAGTGGCCTTCCGGGTACAGGAGGTAAGAGTATAGGTGGTTCTTGCAAGTAGTTCTTTATGGTTTCGAAGGCTACTTGACAATCATCATTCCACTTGATGGGTTGATCCTTCCTGAGTAGTTTGAATATAGGCTCGCATGTAGCTGTTAGATGCGAAATGAACCTTGAGATGTAATTCAATCGACCCAGGAAACCTCGTACCTCTTTTTCTGTTTTTGGAACGGGCATCGCTTGTATGGCTCTTACTTTGTCAGGATCAACCTCTATGCCTCGCTGGCTTACAATGAATCCCAACAGCTTTCCCGATCTTACACCAAACGTACACTTGTTCGGGTTTAACCTTAGCTTGTACTTCTTTAGACGTTCAAACAGCTTATGTAGATTTGTAATATGCTCTTCTTCTGTGCGAGACTTAGCAATCA
Organism: Vicia villosa; assembly: GCF_029867415.1. Lineage (NCBI taxonomy): Eukaryota > Viridiplantae > Streptophyta > Magnoliopsida > Fabales > Fabaceae > Vicia > Vicia villosa. Next base: position 195,622,086 of record NC_081182.1, on the reverse strand, counting down.
TATCATCTACATATACTTCGATCTCCTTATGAATCATATCATGGAAAAGTGTGACCATGGCTCTTTGATATGTTGCCCCTGCGTTTCGTAACCCAAAAGGCATTACTTTGTAGAAGAAAGTGCCCCAGGATGTCATGAAGGTCGTCTTTTCCATATCTTCGGGAGCCATCTTGATCTGATTATACCCAGAGAACCCATCCATGAAGGAAAACCACGAAGCTTGTGCTGTATTATCCACCAAGATATCTATATGCGGTAGTGGAAAATCGTCTTTTGGACTTGCTTTGTTCAGGTCTCTGTAATCTACGCACATGCGTACCTTCCCGTCCTTCTTAGGAACTGGCACTATGTTGGCAATCCAGGGTGGATAGTCAACTACAGCAAGAAATCCGGCGTCAAATTGTTTGAGCACCTCTTCCCTAATCTTACTATCCATATCTGGTCGAACCCTTCTGCGCTTTTGCCTGACCGGCGCACATCCTTCTTTGAGAGGTAACCTGTGTACCACGATGTCTGTATCCAACCCCGGCATGTCACGGTATGACCAAGCAAAAATCTCTGCATACTCATGGAGGAGCTTGATTAGTGTTGCTTTTACGTCCTTACCTAGCGTTGCCCCAATCTTAATGTTCTTAGGTTCTTCATCCGTTCCCAAGTTTATGATTTCAATGGCCTCTTGTGGAGGGAGCATGCTCTTGGATTCCTTATCCACTAGCCTTGACAACTCTTCCGGAAGTTCATCGTCTTCCTCATTCCCTTCTTCAGCCTGATTAGCGAGAGCCTCGAGTTTGTATAGAGTCTCAGCAGTATTATTATCGGTGGTGTCAGAAGGTGATCTGCACATGTTTTATGTTTTGTTTTCTTTTAGTATGCAGATGTGAAAGTGCTTTGTTTGTGCAAGAAATTTATTTGTCATTTTCAGAAATGGAAAAGGAATAAATGCGAAAAAGAAAAAGGCGATGTTTTCAATACCAAAATGCAAAGACAATTTTATTAATAAACTTCGAACTTGAAAGTAAATGGGGCCCTTACAAACTAACTCTATGCTTCGGGCGAGGCATGAGTGTTATTGTCTTTCTTTATTAAAAAGGGAAATAAAACACACAATAGGAAATTACTTTGAAATGGAAACTATCTCCGGTATCTCCAGGCTTGTCCAATTCTGAAGCTGTTCTCCTGACCTAATCATCCGGATAAAATTGGACGTTCCCTCCATGCTAGATATCATGGATACATGCTCATATCCACCTGTAACAAAAGTCTGTGCGATCGGAGGGAATCGTTGCTCTTCCTTTGCAGCCTTCTTTGTTGGTTGGTATCCTAACCCCAGACGATCTTTCTTCTTTTGTACTTCTGGAATTTTTCCCCAGCCTTCCATCTTTGTGTCTTGCAGGTCTCTCCAGGATGTCACCGCCCTTCGTGTTTTCTCAATTGGTAGTGTGACAGCAGTGGCAATCTCTAGTGCTTGGAACGAAGTCTCTAATGCCTTTTCCCCAGCCTCAATGTATCGGTATGAGTCTAGATTGCTGACAAATATGTCCTCCTCCCCACTGACGGTTACTATAGAGTTTCCATCCACAAATTTCACCTTTTGATGCAGAGTAGAGGTAACTGCCCCAGCAGCATGGATCCAAGGGCGTCCTAATAAACATGTGTAGGCAGGCTCAATCTCCATCACTTGGAAATTGATGCAGAAAGCGTGAGGGCCTATTACCACAGGGAGGTCCACCTCTCCAAACACCGGGCTTTACGACCCATCAAAGGCTTTGACCACCAGACGGCTTGGTCTTATTACCAGTCCTTCCAAATCTATCTTGTCTAAGGTGGCCTTTGGCATCACATTTAATGACGATCCCGTGTCGATCAGCACTCTAGACAGATGAACTTTCCCACATTGTATGGAGATATGCAGGGCTTTGTTATGCTCTTTCCCTTGTGAGGGCAACTCGTGTTCACTGAAGCTTAAGCATGCCCCAGCAGTAATATTAGCCACCATTCCATCAAATTGATTTACAGTGATGTCTTTGGTTACATGGGCAGCACTCAAGATCTTCATCAGGGTGTCTCGATGTTTTTCTGAATGGATTAACAGCGAGAGGAGTGATATCCTGGATGGAGTTTGGTGTAACTGATCCACTACCTTATAATCACTTTTCTTGATTAATGCCAAGAATTCTTCGGCATCTTTGTTAGTGATCTCCGTGTCTATGGGTGTGCTTCTTTCAGTAGGGGCCACAGTAGCTTGATCATTTGCTTGTGCTAAATTCTCTTTTGATTTAGCAGTATTGAATATGCGACCGCTACGAGTCATACCCCCAGGCCCGACGATGTTTGTCACATCGGTACTAGCATTAGACTCATATTCCCATGGAACTGCTTTCATCTTGTCCACAGGATATGGATCCCTGACTGGGATAATCCTAGTGTGTACTTGTGCGGGTATCAGCAGTGTGGCTTTGGCGCAAGGGATGATCAACGTCTTCCTTGCCCCTTGTCTTGGTATCATTAACGGTTCATTCCTGTCCAGCATGGCCACATACTCTTCCTCAGGATATTCTTTAAACTGAACTACCCCTTGATTCACGAGTCTTTGCAAGGTTGTCTTAAAGGCTTCGTTATGTTCGAGGACGAACCCCTTTGCAAGTAGATACCTCTTAAGGGCATCTATGGGGGAGCTCCGCTGTTGAACAAACTCTTGCTCGGTGACTACCTCTATTGCATTGACTGTGCCATCATGACGGGGCATAGGGTTTGTCTTCACATTAGGTTTGTCAAAAGCAATTGCTCCTGACTCTATCAGGTCCTGAACCTTGTGCCTAAAGGCCCAACATTTATCCAATGTATGCCCCGGAGAATTGGCGTGAAATTCACACCTCTCATTAGCTTTGAAATTGGGCATAGTCTTTCCGGGAATCGGAGGTGGCATAGGCCTGAGTTCCACTAACTGCTTGTTTAATAGATGCTTCAGTATCTCGCTTTTAGAAGTGGGCAAAGGGTCGAACTTCCTCGGAGGGCCTTGGAATCTTGGTTGAGGTGAGTATGTCATAGGAGGTCTAAACTCTTGATGCACTACTGCGTTGGTCTCCCCTTCCTTCTTTTTAGCGAAGGTTGAGGTGGGCCTCTTTGAGTGATAAGAGTTAGATGATACTCCTTGTATTTTCCCGCTCTTAATTCCGTCTTCTATCCTTTCACCAATAACCACTAAATCTGAAAACCCTGAGGACACACTCCCTACCATTTTATCGTAGTATGGCCCTTGTAATGTAGCCATAAACATTTTTACGAGTTCCTTTTCCAACAGGGGAGGTTGGACTCGGGAAGCCATTTCCCTCCATCTCTGTGCATACTCCTTAAACGATTCCTCTTTCTTTTGTGACAAATTTTGGAGTTGCATCCGATCGGGTGCCATGTCCAAATTGTATTTATATTGTTTTAGGAACGTATTAGCAAGGTCGGTCCAGCTTCGGATGTGAGACTTCTCTAATTGCATGTACCAGTCAACCGATGCTCCACTCAAGCTATCTTGGAAAAAATGCATCATCAGCTTTTGATCATGAGCATAAGCAGCCATTTTTCGCACATACATGCGCAAGTGACTCCTCGGACAAGAGAGTCCCTTGTACTTTTCAAAGTCGGGTATCTTGAATTTATGAGGAATAGTCAAATCCGGCACCAAGCTCATTTCATATGTATCCACATCGAAGGCATCATATCCTTCCATTGCTTTCATCCTTTCTTCCAGCGCCTTGATTTGTCCACTCTCTTTGGAATTCTCCCCAGAATCAGCAGAGGTCAGCTTTGGTTGAGGGACTTGATCTGTGTCATTAGTGTCCCCATACTGTAGGTCCAAGTAGTCCTCATCCCTAAGCGGATTGTTGATTGGAATGCGAACTGTGCGAGACGTCCCTTCTTTCTGAGTAGTAGGGATAAATCCTTCTTGAGAAGCCTTTCCCTCTTCATGGGTCGTGGTGACCCTTTTAGATGCGTGAGCATTCGTTTTGTGAGGGTCATAGCCTCGAACATATCCTAACAATGGGTTGCCATCTTTAGGTATCTCTTCATACTGATCATGAACTTCTTTAGCTTTGTCTTGCTTATCTTTGAGGTCTTTCATGAAGCTCAGCACTTGGGCCATTCCTCCCTGGAGGTCTTCAACAGTACCTTTCAGCTGGGTCATTTCTTCACGAAGGGCGGCTTGGTTCTGCTCTAGCTGTTCCATTGCTTTCTTCTTCTGAGCTCTAGTCTGGATGAGTGATCGGGTTGCAATGGTGTGACTGGAGATGAAGACAGTTTTCCTTTTAATGTTTTGAAAAGAAATGCAATGTTGCGCGTGCTATGAATGATATGCAAATGCTATGCTCATGTCTTATCCACATTGTTATTATAATATATTTATATATATATTTATATATTAACATATATGTCTATATATATATATATATATTCTTTTTTCTTCTTTTTTCTTCTTTTTTTTTTTTGTAGTAGGAACCTTTTTTTGAATAATTCTTTTTGGTGAAAAATTGCAAAAAAATTGAATAATGCGGAAATAAACACACTTTATTAATTTGAAATAAGTTAAAGGAAGTACAAATTAAAATTGTTCAACTTTGTGAAAAGAAATAAACATCAACAGAAACAAGATTCTTAATTTTAAAGCAAAAACTAATAAATATCTAAGAACGCCTATGAATGTCCTCCTTGAATTTGTCCACCATGTCCCTACAAAGCTCCATGAATTCTTTGACTTCTTTGGGAAGGACAACAAGAGATGACTCCGCCTTTGCCAAACTCTTTGGAATGTCTAGGATCAAGTCATTGCACAAATAAACCAACTTATCATAATCATCGCGACATTTTTCGTAGTCTTTGAGCATCTTGGGAACCATACTCACATGCTCATAAGCAGTAGAAACAATTGTGTATTGTCTTTCCCAATAATCCCTTTCATCCCTTGCAGCATCGCACAACTCTTTTTGCCTTAGCAGTAATTGCCTCATCAAAGTCAAAGCTTAAAGTGCTCTAAGACGCTCATCGGTGCGTAGTAAAAGTGCTTCCTCCGCGGCTACTCTTCTTGTGTGTTCTTCTTGTCCAGCATTGCGAGCCTCTTGAAGATCATACTTTAAATCCCTTATTTCCACTTCTTGGTCCTTAGTTCTATCTGTCAACTCAAAGACCACAGCTTCTAGATTTTTCTCGGATTCCGCTTTGTCATGGGAAGCCTTTTCATAACGCCTTCTCCACCTCGCAATTTCTATATCTGCTTGTGCCAACCTCTCATTATTTGCCTCTAGATTGAAATTAGCACTTAGAACTCCCTCGGTTGCACGCTTTCTTTTACCCCTTTGTCTATCATTTTCTTCTTTAGCAGCTTGAAGCTCTTGGTTCTTCTCTTTAAGATCGAAGCGCAGTTGACTTTTTTCGTTGGAAAGTCGAAGTATGTCAAGCTCTAATTCTTCCTTTTCCTTACGGGATGCCTCTAGGGCAGCCTTGATTCCTTCTATCTCTTCGATGGATAGAGAAATAGGATTAGGAGAATCGGGCTTGTATGTGGGATCCACAATAAAAGGTAGCAAAATTCTTCCAACTCTCTCTTGAACCCATCTAGTGTAAGGTTCCTTAGCAACAATGTTCTTTGGCCCATAGTTCTTTGTTTGAACATGTTTCCAAGCTTGAATGATTTTCTTTAGTGTCCTTGGATCTCCTTTCCCATTGTCACTTAAGAACATTTCTTCCACTTGTTGATCGGAAGGCTCACAATCCATAGAATGACCCAATTGGCGCAATGCAAGCACGGGATTATAATTGATGCAACCCAAAGTTCCCATTAAAGGCACATTATTAAATTCTCCACATTTATAGATAATTCTTTCAGAATTTAATTTTCTCGCAAACCAAAGAATAGAATCCGCATTGAGAGCCCTTAGCTTTTGAGACCATTCATGCCTAGTCAAGTCTTTGATTAAGTAGCTAGCCTTGTAAAGATGAGAAGTCAACCACGAATACAATAAATGAAGACAACAAGATATTGCTCCACTTTTCTTTTCATACCGATCATGGATAGTATAGTAAATATTAGCAAGAATGGTAGGAGTTGGATCCTCTTTTGAATTTCTGAAAGAGGTAAAGACATGGATAGCAGCATCATCAACATATTCCGCCTTATTAGGAAGTAAAACAACACCAAAAATTAAAAGAGCCAAAAAATGTCCACAAATGTCCCATTGTTTCTTTTGAGCATAAGACATAGCTTGAGTTTCCAAATAAGTTCTTTTAATTCCTTGTATTCCTCCATCGGTTTTGTGATTAGCTTCTAAATCCGCAACGGGCACTTCCAAAGCTTTGGCTAAATCAGACATTTCAGCCCTTTTTCCAGCACCTGTATAAAATACTTTTTTAATTCTTGAAAACCCAAGCATAGCATCCATCTCCTCCAAAGTAGGAGTCAACTGAAAATCCTGAAAAGTGAAACATCTGAGCGGCGGATCATAAAACTGGATCAAAGCGGTGATTGCTTCTTCTTGAACCTTAACCTTGAGCAAGTCCAAAATATCTCCATAACGGCCTTCAAACCTGTTCAAAGCAGTTGATGACATCTTATCCCTTATATTTCTCAATTTCTTGATGTCAGGCACTGAGACGGTGAGGTGGACAATAGGCTTCTTAGCATTCATTTTTCCTGAATTTTCACCAAAAGAATTATTATTATTTTTTTATTCTTCTTTTTTCTCTTTTTTTTTCACCTGTGGATAAGACATGATAAAAATATGCATATGATGTATGATGCATGCAAACAATTATACAAAAAAAACACAATATTATAATAATAATAATAAGCACATATTCAACATATAATCACGTAGGCCCTAAGTTCATAGGTTCGACGTAACGGCTCGGGAGCCTACCCTTCCCATGGGAAGTTCTAGAAGGTCTCATGGGATCATTCGTAGCCGCCGAGACTTTTTGTCTCTTTGGATTTTAGAACAACTCATTGGTCCATGAGGTTCGAATTTTAGGGGTTGGTTCCCAGAGAGATCAGCTAACTACCCAGTCCACCCCTCAACAAGGTCGAGCCTCGTATCAGAACTTTCCGAATATTTAACCCACTCTGAGTGGAATTATAATAAGACTCGTAGGCGATGTAATTCCCCTCTGGTCATTATTATAATCCCCACGCTTAGGCTTAACAGCAGTGAAATATACCCAATAATGCAAATTATATAACAATTAACATTTAATGCAAATATGGCAAATAAATATTTAATAAAAAAAACAATAAATAAATAAATAATAAAAAAAAAAATCATTACTAAAAAGATAAACCTTCCCCCAAACCCTAAACGTGGCAAGTTTGCCAAACCCTAAAATGCGCCACAAACCCTAAACCACAAACCTAAACCTAAATCCTCTCAAGCCTTAGGAGCATAATAATTCACCATATGTGTATGTCCCCAGCAGAGTCGCCAGCTGTAGCAACCTGCCCTAAAAATTTAAACTTAGAGAGTCGCCACCTATTCTGAAGGGCGAATAGGAAACCCTACGCAGATATGAGATTCAGGGTAAGTTATTATAATCAGGTTGAGGGAAGGTGTTAGGCACCCTCAACCCTTTCCTAAAGGCTAACATTGCAAAGATAAGGGTTCATGGCAAAAGATAAGGTTTATAGCTAATAAAATGAAAAGGGTAAAAATTAAGGTTTAAAACTGGATTGAGATTTTTAGGGGGGAGACTCGCCTTGTTACCAAATGCCTACGTACCTCCTTATGGAGGATCAGAGTCCACGTAGTTCGGGGACAAGGTTGTACGCCTTATGGTTGAATTTGTGATTTGAAATTGTTTTTAGAGGCTTTTTGAATAGCCTATCGTAGTTGAATTTGATTTGAAGGGTGAAAGTGTTTTGAGGTTGGCGTACAACCTTGATTTAATTTGTTACTGTTAGATGCGGTGATCGATAGATTCGACCAGTATAGCTAACAGATTGATGGGCATCGCTGGTTACTCAGATCGATAGATTCGATCATCGCGGGCAGCGAATTAATTGTGTTTTAGTTTGTGTATTTTTATCTCTCGCCTAAAGCGACTGATAGTTTCAATCGGGTCGAGGAGAGAATTAATAAGAATTAATTAAATTTATGAATTAGTCAGAAAAATCTATTTCTCGTCTAATACGACTAATGGATTTAGTCGGTTCGAGGAGAAATTAAGTTATTAATAAAAACAAATTAAGCAAATTTCAGAAATTTACTTAATTAGTTATAAAAAAAACAATTAACAAGTTTTAATTAATTAGTTACATAAAAAACATTAACCAAATTAATCTTTAAAATTAATTTAAATAAGCTTTATTTTGTTTATTCACAGGGGAGGTGTATTTTACTTAGGATAAGTAGATTTGGGGGTGTGTGAATAGGAACTGGGCTGAGCCCAATAGCAGTTTAGCCCTTTTGGATCAGATACGGTGAGGGCGTATGGTTACGGTGTATGTTCAGGATCAGAGACCGTTGGATCTTCATACGTGGTCATCTAAGGGACAGCATGCCTCTTTGGATTAAAGGAGTATGGGGAAGGGATCTACACTGAATCATGTTCAGTGGATCAACCAGATGGCCATGAAGAGGCCACGTGGCGCGTGATCAACGGTCGGTGATGGGGGACGGTTAACCAAAGCAAAAAAACCAAAAAAAGCCTCATTTCATTTCTCCGCTCCCTCTTCTCTCTCTGTTTCTTTCGCTCTCTCCTCTCTCTCTCTCTCAAACAAACAAAAATTCAGAATTACAAGAACAATCCACCCCCCCCCCCCACCGCGAACCGCCGCCTCCTACCCAATTTCCGGCCCTATCCCCTCCGTCCGCCGCCGCAGTCTCCAGTTTACCGGTTGATATTCAACCGGAACACTCATACATTCAAAGATTCTAAACCCAGAAACCCCAGATCCCCAAGAAACTTACCCTATCTTTCCAGAAAAACACTCCAAACAACATGCATGCATTCGATTCAAACAAAAAATTAAGCTAAGTTTAAGATCTGTTACCTTAATTTCTTGAATTCAGGAACGTGTATGCTCCAGATTCCTCTCCTAATCCTCTTTTTTGTGCGTGATTTGCAGGTACGATGAGGAGTCTCGCGGCGACGCTTCGAGTTCTTCCGGAAAATTCCCGATCCCCTCTTCTGTTTTTCTGATTTTTCTTTTATAGAGTTAGGGTTTTGTTTGATTAGGAAAACTTAGATTAAGATTTGATTACGAATCTGTTTGTTAATTAGTTTTAGGATTTGATTTGTTTGTAATATTATCCCTTGATTCAATAAAATCTTTTTTCCCTTAAGTTTGATCTGATTCAGTTATTGATTGAGATTTGTTTCTTTAGTTTATGGTTGGTTGTGCTTATGATTCACGATGCGTTTTTTTTTACTCAATCCATGGGCCTGGGCGAAATTGTTAGATTAGGGTTTGTATTGTTTGTCTGCAGCGGCGGCCTTGGAGGTGGGAAGGGGATGATGAATAGTGGCCGGGTCGGTTTGACCCGGTTCACTATCCCTGGCCCATGTGCGAAAACGAACCGGCCCAACTCCCTTTGTTCTCTTTTTCAGCCTAGCATTAACAGTCCAACAGCCAAAACTTAATGGTCTTGCTTAAATTATTTAATTATTCAACTAACCACTTAATAGCTAATAATCTTAGTTAATCTATTAATTATTTTAATTAACCATTTAATAACTTATGACAATTGCAAATGATTATTAAGTTTAATATTATCAATTAATAATAACATCTAAAATAATACTAGTATTATCTTAAACATTAATAATAATTAATTTAATTAAACCAATAATAAAATACTAATAATCTCAAAACTAGTAAAAAAAAGGTTAAATAAAAATGGTTAAACGAAGATAAGCAAATGGGCCTATTGGGCCCTTTTTCTTAAAACACACCCCTCTCTTTTCTTTTCCTAAGAAGCGAAAGGAAAGACCAAATGCCAATTGAATTTAAAAAGATTTTGCTATTTACACCCTTATTATTTTAAACCAATCTATACAGGAGTTTTATAGGAGAGCGAGTTTGATAATAGGTATATCAGACCCTATGGCTCCTAATTTTTAACATCCTTAATGAATCGAAATGGGAATCACATCGGGTAAATTTTGGGGTATGACAGTAGGAGACATTGCTTCTTGGAGTAATCTTTGTTGGTCGGGATAACTTTGAGTCATTAGTCATACCCTGCGCAAATTATTTTTGATGCTAACATTTGAAATTAGTAACATAATATGTTTAATAATGAATTCATGAGATGCAATGCATACGCCTGTCTTGAGTTTTTTTGAAAAACATTAAAACAGGAGATGTAAAAGCGTGATGTCTATAAAACGTGATTTTTGTAAAAACAAGATATCAACTTAGCAGTTATGGCAAACCTTAAGTAGTCAGGATACCTTTTTGGTGACAGTATGCTTTCGAACTAACCACGCTTCAGTTAGGACTTTCAATGGTTGTAACGTGGCTTGGTTCACGGTTTAAAAAGCAAAGGATAATGGCTCAAAGATTTATTTATACCCATGTCATACCCCAAATTTGTCCTACCCTTTAATTTTTAACTGGCTTAGACTTCTCATCTCATGTACATACTCCATTAGGGCATCAACATAATATCATGCATCATTAATCAATATATTTGGCATGGGAACAAAGATCTTGGTAACTAGGGTTAATTCCCTAATTCTTGAAATGATCAAAGGTGTGGGCCAGCTTCATTGGGTTTTACTGAGGACGTATTTCATCAGTTGCCATCATTTATCAAGAAGGTTTTCTATTCCTTTAACCACAAGGCATTGATTATGGATTTTGCACAAGAGAATGATGTGAATTCACTAGGTTTCATTCCATAAATCAAGGTTTTGTTTATTATTGATTCTAAGTAACTGTGTTACTTAAGGGCAAGATGTTATCTCTTTGGTCCTCATGCAAGGTTAATGATGTTGTAAAATTAAAGAAGTTTGAAAGGTTTTTACTCTCATGCAAGACTTGGATAATTCGGTGTATAATGAGAAAAAGGTTTGGAAATGTTTGGAGTCATTGGGAGAATGCTAGAAGTAATGGCACAACTTCGACTTTTTTGGTCAAAGTCAACCATGGAATGTTGACCTTTTGACCGAAGTCATTTCTCTTGGTCATCCTATATGCCCATCAAGGTCATTTGGTTTCAGATTCATTCAAGTGTACAAAATCATTTATATTGATTACGAAAGTCAAATAAACATGGCAAGTTAATGTACAACACACAAGTCAAAGACACATTCAAATGGGAAATTACATCCTGGAGGTTGAGTTGCTTACAAACACAAGAAAGCCCATTACAAAAAATCAGGATTGAAGTTACATGAAAAAACTTAGAGTTTGACTTTGGTTTCCTCAATCTATCCTAAGGCATGTTCCTCTCCAATTCAGCAGCTTAAAGACATGTTCCTCTTCACTCCATCGTCATTCCAAGGTTGTTCCACCACGTCAAGGCTTTGAAAATGCTCCATTGATTTTGCCACATGCATCAAGTGAAACAAAAGAATAATCAGCACAGAAATACATAAGTCAGCCCCATGCATTCAAACACATCCCACACAATACAGAAAACTAAGTTCAAACCACAAGCCACACAATAAGCCAGGCCAGTATGCATATGTTCACATCAATCAGCATGACTAACATCTAACAGCATATTCTACAAAACAAAACCAAAACAGAATCACATAACCATAGTCTAACCATACCTCAAACTAACTCCGACAGACTATATACCAATCCACAACCTATAACCTTCCTTCTATTTTCCTAACATCCTAACAGTATAACTATTTCTTTTTACTAACATTCATAACTGACTTTCTAACAACACCATACCAATACAAAAACTTGCAGCCATACAAAGAAAACTTAATTTCCCTAACAAATCATAACCACATCTATACTTACATGCAGCCTCGCCAATACATTTCCAGTCACCAAAACCACAACCATACACATAACAGCCCATTCAGCATACATTCATAACCAATTGCCAACTCATAATCAAGGTCCTAACAGTTAACATATAACTACCATTCAAACTCAGCCCTGTACTTCATAAACCATACACATTCATCAAAAAATAAACAAAACAGTCCCTATATCAATTCAAAAAACTGCAGCATAAAACCACATTCAAAGAAAAAACCAAGTTCAGCCTAAACTAACTCTTAACAAACTTTTAACAGTCCCAAACACTCATCTCAAATGACTCAGCAACCAATAGTCATTCCACAATACATCCATACCAAAACCATATCAGTTTCAACCCATATCAAAGTTTAGACATGTTCATAAATGCAATACAAGTTCTGTTCATTCCGCTTCGAGACAATCTGAACCTAAGTGTCCAATTCGTGCACAAAGTCAAAGATCAACACTCACCACATGTCGAAACTTCGCCAATAACAGGCCTGCAACCAAAGGGAACATTCTGTCATGAAAGAAAACCCATGTCTCAGCCAACAATCCATCAAACCATTCTTCATCTCCACTCAATACCAAAATCCGGCTTTTCTTCATGAAACCTGCATAACACATACAACACTACTAATCCAAAAATTCAGAAGAAAAAACAGCCAGCACTGCACCCAATTCCCAAACATTCAAAAGGGCCTAAACCACATTCAGCCACCAAGCTTTATAACAACCACCTTTACCCGATTCAGCCCCTAACTGTGTTAATTTCAAAAGCAGAACCAACGGATTCAACAGATTTCGACAGAACTAACCTCCTCATTCCACAGATCACATCGGTTCAGCAAGTAAAGCAATTGTAACGATATACCAGTCCTGCAAAAGTAGATCAAAATGTTCAAACCTTCAGCAGTTTCCAGCACTAACATTCAACTAACAGAAAATCAGAAAAAACAATTAAATAGCTCATTCATCTATTTCAAGTCCCACACTCGAGAAATTAAAAAAACTCATTACAAGCTGTCATTTAGGTCCCACATTCAAGGATTCATCATCATTACCCGATCATTGCTCATATAAAAAGTCAGCTTCACATACCTAGAAGGACACCTAGAAAGCACGATCACATATCTTCGTCATTGTTTCGCTTGCAAACTTTGAGAGAAGAGGTGCTAAGTCTAAAGTTCGAACACACCATAACCACCATCCTTCATCATCTTCCTCTCATCTTCTTCTCATCTCCTTCAATCTATCACACACGCCATAATCATCATTTTTCAACCTTCACCTTTCTCTGCTTCTCTCTCAACACACTTCACTCATAATCATCTTCATCTCTCCCAATCATCATCTCCATCTCTCCCAATCATCATCTTCATCACTTCACAACTTCGCTCAACTCTCTCGAGTTCACTCTCCCTCTCCCCGAAGCTCAGAAAGATGGAAGAAAATTTCAGAAAAAGAAAAGATCGTAACAGAAATGGGAAAGAGAGAACGTAATGGCTAACCTATAACAATTTCTCTCGATTCTTCTCCAACAATATCATCATCACCGATTCATCATTTGAGTCGCATGTGCATCGCCTTCGACCACCGCGTTCATTCATCATCGTCATCCTCAACGCTTCACAACGACGTTCGTCCATCAACAAACAACAATAAAGTACAGAACTTCAGAAAGAAAGAGTAGAAGTTTGATTCAGAGAATAGGAATTGAAGAAGAATATTCGCACCTGAGTACGTAAGACTCTCCAGATTTCAGTTCATCTCTTTCATCTCCGAAGAATCACCGAAGCTTCTTTGATTGTATCCATGTTCTTGTTGTTAAACTCGTGATTGATGAGCGATTAAGAGATATGAATGGAGGAAGACGATCCAGATCGCTTCGCGGCGGTGGACAAGCTATCTTCGTCGGGGAACGCCGCCGCCGAGACTGTTGAGAGTGAGACGAAGAGGTTAACGTGTTTGGGGATTTGAATCGGCGCATTGCAGGTAAACCTAATTCCCAAACCTCTTTCTTTTGAATTGTATTTGTTTTTATTTTGTTTGTTAATAAAATCTGAAAATGGATAAAGGATTCTCCGGGCCGGATTGCATTTGGTTTTTGGCCCATTTGCGTTTTGGCAAACTGATCTGAACACACAAAAAAAACTCATCCGTCGGGCCGAATTGTTCTTCGCACCCCCTCGGGCCCATGCCATTTTTTGGCAGCAAAATCACACAAAGCGCCCCCTGGGCCTTTATCTGAATGGGCCCTGCGCCCAATTGCTCTTTACACCCATAATTCAGAATTACACCCCCCTGTTTCCCTTAATGTTAGTTTAGATTTTACTTAGTTTTAGTAATTCCTTTTAGGCAATAAAAATGCTAATTTTTCTCCTATGTGTTTAGACCTTAGTACATATTTTGACATATAATAAAACAATAAAAATACCAGTTTAGGCTAATTCTTTTAACTCTTTTTTGACATTAATCTTTTGAACTCGTTTCTTTCATAAAAAGCCATAAAAATAGTAGTATTTTTAATTCATTTTTGTACTACGTTTTTGACTTGTTACTTCATGCTTGTATGCCAATTTTGTACCGTTGTATCCTTACTCAATTTCACTTCATTTGTGACTTTAATTTTCATGTGTCTTTTAAACCCTAACCTTAGGTAGAAACCATGATAATATTAGGTAGAAATTCCCATTCATATTAGGCTAGTTTACTTAGGCTAGTTTCTTTTTCTTTTACAACTCTAAAACATCTAAAAATATTCGAATAAAATCCCATAAAAAATACAAAGAAAATACTTAAAACATTAATAATCAAAGTGAAAATCTTAAAAAGGGAATGGAAGCTTGTAACTTCCCTTGCTTAAGGGATGTTCGAGTGCTTGGAGCTCCCTTGCTTAAGGGTTCCATTCAGGCGTAAGTTCCCAACTCCTAAAAAACACCAACCAAAGAGTAACTCGAGTTTCCCTTGCTTAAGGGATTTCCTCGAAACACTCAAACTCTCTCTCTCTTCTCTCGCTTTCTTAAGGGCACCGTTATTGCCGCTCCATTGCATCCTAGGCTGTCCCCTTGTGCAAGAGCGCGAACGTTAACTGCGCCCAACTAAAAAACACAAAAAACAAACAAAACTATGGAGCCGAACTACGGCGCTCTGATTCCTGAAAAGGATACGTAGGCATCAAGTCGCGGGGCTTGAACGAGCACACTTGTAAATATTTCCTTTCTTTTCCCCGTATTTTTTTGCATTCATTCGCATGTAGACATAGACATAGTACACACCCTTTAGATAGAAACAAACATAGGTGGATACCATCGAGTACGATGGGCGTGAGGGGTGCTAATACCTTCCCCTCGCGTAACCGACTCCCGTACCTTGATTCTCTGGTCGCAAGACCTTGTTCCTTCCTTTGTTAGGTTTCCTGGTATTCCTTTCCCTTATGGGATAAATATATTGGTGGCGACTCTGTTCATTTTTCGCGAGCGTGCGACAGCTGGCGACTCTGCTGGGGACCACCTAAGCAAGTCGATCCTAGCCTTTGTTTGTTTTATTTTATTGGGTGTTTATTTGTTTTTTTATGTCTATATCTTGTATATATGTTTGCATGCTTATTCTTTGCTTGCATATCATGTTTATTTCTGTTTGTATATCATGCATATGGATTATATTCTGTGTTCCTTGGGGTCTTCTGTTCTGTTTTGCAGGTGGGGGGTTGTATGAGGTAAAAGGCCCACTACCCAGGCCAAGTGACACATAGGATTAGCGTGGATGCTCATGTTGACTCCCGTAGCGCTTGCTATGGCTGAGATTGACATGGGGTACCACAACTGGGCGAGGTTCTTTCATGGAACACTGTGTCTGGCACGCTTGTTGCCTCAAACACTTTGTACCCCATGGGAACTGTAGACCCTAGTGACCATTAGGGACCACCTGTCTGTGTCTAGACTACATACCTGTGAGATTGGGGTGGGACAGGAAACCTTGACTCCTACATACCTTTGGCTCATCATATCTGAGGTCGGACCTTTATTTGGTCTGTTCTCATGGCTCTTGATATTCTGGTATTCCAAAAAGGCGTCGAACCTTTGATCCTGTGACATTTGGCCTGTACAGAGGTTTCATATCAGTTATTCAGAGGATTGTACAGTGGTTACTAAGATTATATGGACCTTGATCCCATGCCTTTGCATTGCATACCATCATTGTTTCATCCACTTCATTTGTGAGGGATCCTAAAGTCTATTTCCGAAAAAAAGAATGAAAAGAAAAAAAAAGAAATGGAAAAGCAAAAAAAAAGGGAAAGAAAAGAAAAGATATTCTATACAAAAAAACAAAAAAACAAAAAACTTTGATTCCAAAAGAGAATAAAAAAGTGTGAAAAGACTTTAGGATCTCTCATAAACGAAACATGCATTCATACTATCATGCATTTCATGGTTCTCTCAGATACTTATGGGACCCTTTCTCTTCAGATTTCAAGATCAACAACAAATTTGACTTCTCACCGCCACGACTCCAAAATCAACTATGGAACAACTCCGTGAGGAAATGGATGAGATGAGGGAACAAATGGGTCATCTTATGTTGGAGATGCAAGACTTGGTCCATAATCAGGATGCACTAAAAGAAGAGAATAGTCAGTTGAAGACTCAGTTAAGCTTGGTTATGGAAATTCTAAAAATAGTACTAAGAAAGGAAGGGGATGTTGTTCCTACTGCTGCAACAGAAGTTGTTGATCCCTTCTCTTCAGTAGGATCCCTTCCCACTCATGGAATACCTCAGGAAGTTCCTCCTCAACTCCATGTGCCATTACCTCCATGCCAATCTGTTCTTCAAGGGGGCCAAATGTGTGGGAAAAAGCCTAAGAAACCTCAGAGAATTCTCAATCCTATCCCGATGCCTTACGCCCAGTTACTTCCCCGTTTGCTGGAGCTTCAGTTGGTTGAGCTACGAGAATTGGCTACGCCTGAAAAGCTTCCCCCCACCTTTGATGCCAATGCTCGATGTGAGTTCCATTCTGGGGCACCTGGTCATGATATTGAGAATTGTAGGGCGCTGAAGCAGCAAATTCAAGATCTCATTGATTCAAAAGTGATTTTGTTCACCCCCGAGGGTATGTTTGTTCAAGGAAATGGGGTTCCAACTGCGGTAGAAGAAAAGGTTGATTCATACTTCTATGTCAGATCTACTTCAAATCAGAAGCATAATGCACCATCTTGGGTTCCAGGTTTCCCACCTCATCAGTCTCCATTTGTTTCACAGCCAGATCAAAAGAGGAAGACACCCGAACAGAATCATCAACAAGGTCATCCGAATGAATACCCACCTAGAAGTAATTTGGGGCGAAGAAATGCTCCTCTGGACCAGATTCCTATGACATACACTAAACTTCTGCCATATCTAGTGCAAAGCTCATTGGTGGTCCCCAAATCTCTGAAACCTCCACCACGCCCGTTTCCACCTGGGCATGACCCTAATGTGCAATGTGGGTACCACGCTGGATCAGCAGGGCACTCAACCGAGGACTGCAACGCTTTCAAAGCCAAGGTGCAACAATTGATCGACGAGAGACATATAACCCTTCAAGGAGGAAACATGTGGGTGAACGGAATGCCCGTGCCCAAGTGAATGTCCGTATTCCATGGAGTGTCACAAAAAGAAATAAGCCCAGAAGGAGTCAAGTCTCCTCAACTATGGCAATCATCATTTCCTTTCTGTGTTCTCATTTCAAGTATTTCCTGTTTTGTAGAAAGTTGCTTCCTTGAACTCGTTGGTATAATAATAATAAAAACACCACAAATTCTCGAGCAACTTTGTCAGAATCTCTTTCAAGTAGTAATCAAGAATGTTTTGTAGAAGCATCTTTCATTCTCAAGGTTCTTATGCTCAGTTGTATCCGTGGAGGTTGGTGTTTCAGTTGGTGTTTGAGTTCACTTTGCAACAAATAGCTTCCCTAAGTTTGGTGACTACGCAAGGTTCCTCCATGTTTGATGGCAAATACTTCTTCAATGAATATGCTTGGGGCTCCCGCACGAGGGATAAGCAAGACGCACTCTTATCTTGAGCATTGCATCACTCGCATTGCTCGAATCCCTAAAAGCATTACAAATTCTTGGGTGACTTCGTCAGAATCTTCTTCCGTGTGATAATCAAGAGTGTTCTTCACAATGCTTCTCATTCTCAAGGTTCTACTTCATATATCAGTTGTCTTTCCTCAGGATCTCCTTCTCAGTGGCCTTGCTAGTCAACAGAGACAAGAAGAATATGAGAAACAAATTGATGTGATTCTACTGCCTTGTGCCCATTCGTTTCCTTGTTTGTTGGAATTTCAATTAGTAGCTCTCTTGAGTTTGATGATCATGCAAGATTCTTCCCATTTATGATGGCGATTACTACTCTAGCAAACTATGCTTGGGGCTCCCGCATGAGGGATAAGCAAGACGTACTCTTATCTTGAGCATTGCATCACTCGCATTGCTCGAATCCTTAAAGTAAGGCGAAAGTTTACAATTCATGGATGACTTCGTTGGAGTTCTCTTTTGAAGTAGTCTTAAGTGTTTGGAAAGAACTGCAAAAAGTATTCAAGATCAATAAGTCCAGACGGAGTCAAGTCTCCTCAACAATGGCATTCATTTAGTTTCTTTATTGCACTCTCATTTGTAACATTTCATTGTTTGTTTAAGCATTTATAGCATGTAAAAACTTGTTAATTTCTGAATGAAAATCATAATACATTGTTTATGTTCGTCTTGAAGTAATCCATTCGTTTTCACTCATAAATTGTTTTTGGCATTACGATACTAACTTTATTAATCGCTTGCTTAGGCAAAGAGCGGAGGGAGAATGATGAAAAATAAAAATGCAAAATCTCTAATCGTGTGTTTTTGAATAAAACCCTACTGAGGATGTACAGGCATTGTTTCAAATCCCCAAACACCGGAGATATAAGGGAGATAGACCCTCGTTAACCCCCTTGAGCCTTGAAGTAGGAGTTTCTTTTCTAATCACAAAAACCCTTATTTTAACCTTGGGGCAAGGTAGTGTCCATTTAACTTGATCGAGTGCTCAAAACTCACTAAAAGGGTATGCATCCAAGGATACAACAATGGTTATCCTTCAAAAGGTTGAGGAATGTCAAAACCGCAATGATTGTCCTTATTCCATCAAGAGATCAATAGATGACAATACCACAATGGTAATCCTTCATCAAATCAAAGGAGTGAGGCAGTCGCAATCACCTCCAACGAATCAAAGACTATGCGAGGTCACACGACTTGTTCAAAAAAAAGAGAGCAAAAAAAAATGGCGAAAAAATAATGAAAATAAAAAAAAAAGATGAAAAGAAAATGGCAAAAGAAAAAAAGATGATGAAATTGCCAAGCAAGAACAAAGTCGTGTGATCATGAATCGGAAGAATAAAAGGTGAGCGACCGCTATGTCCAAAGAACCTCATTGATTCCTCAACCACTCCAAATTCCTTGTGAGGAATGAACACTCATGTCAAGTTAACTGAACATAGGATTGGAGAACATCATGAAGGGGGTGGGCACCAAATAATTTTGAGCCTAAAAATCCTTTGTTTCCAAAACCGTGAACCCGGCCAAGTTACAACCCTTAAAAGTCCTAATTGAAGTAGGGTTTATCTTGAAAGCACACTCCGATGAGATAACGTTTAACTGACTCCCAATGAAGCGAGACTCATATCCATGTTGGTATCGTATGCTTGCTTTATCTTCCATATGCAAAAATCGAGGTTGTGTCAACTGTTAGAACAAGATTTGTTCTTATCAATTATCTTAGTTTTGATGATAACAATAATATGAATTTTGCTTAAGATAATATGGTACTCTAATCCAATGCAATTTCCCTTTCAGGAAATATATAAAGAGTACGCATAATTCAGCGCTCAGAAGATGTATCTCAAATGGTTCAGCATGCAACATCAGAACATGGTCTGGCAAGACATCAGAAGATGGTCGAAGCAGAATCAGAACATGGGTCTATGGAAGCATCAGAAGAACATGAGATCAGAAGCACTGAAGATCAGAAGATGGTATCACGCTCAGAAGCACTTCAAGGTCAGAAGATCAGAAGATGCTATGCACCAAGCTGTTTGACTCTGATGATATTCAAACGTCGTATTCACAAACATCAGATCAGAAGGAAGTACACGTGGCAGACTACGCTGACTGACAAAAGGAACGTTAAAGCTACTAAAGGCTACGTCAGTAGACACAGCGTGAACAAGGCTCGAGGTAGTTGACAAAAGCGTATAACATTAAATGCAAAGCTGTACGGAACACGCAAAGCATTAAATGCATTCAACGGTCATCTTCTCAACGCCTATAAATATGAAGTTCTGATGAGAAGCAAGGTTAACGATTTCGCACCAATACAATTCAAATTAACTTGCTGAAACTCTGTTCAAATCTAAACTCAGAATCTTCATCTTCATCAAAGCTCACTACATTGCTGTTGTAATATCTTAGTGAGATTAAGCTTAAACGTTAAGAGAAATATCACAGTTGTGATTATCGCTTTTAAGAAGCATTTGTAAACTCTTGAATAGATTACATTAAGTTGTAAGGAACTAGAGTGATCAGTTGATCAGTATACTCTAGGAAGTCTTAGCAGTTAGCTGAGCAGGAAGTCTTGGCAGTTGGCTGAGCAGGAAGTCTTGGCAGTTGGCTGAGCAGAAAGTCTTAGGAGTGAACTAAGCCTAGAGTGATCGTGTTGATCAGTAGACTCTAGAAAAGTCTTAGGAGTGAACTAAGCAGTTGTTCCTGGAGTGATCAGGTTGTGATCAGAAGACTCTGGAAGACTTAGTTGCGGCTAAGTGGAAAACCATTGTAATCCGTGCGATTAGTGGATTAAATCCTCAGTTGAGGTAAATCATCTCTGCGGGGGTGGACTGGAGTAGCTTCGTTAACAGCGAACCAGGATAAAAATAATTGTGCATTTTATTTTTATCGCTCAAGTTTTTAAGTCACACTTATTCAATCCCCCCCTTTCTAAGTGTTTTTCTATCCTTCAATTGGTATCAGAGCGCCGGTTCTAAGGTGCAAGCACTTAACCGTGTTTAGAAAAGATTCAGGAAGAGAAAAACGCTTCATTTAAAAGATGGTTGATGAAAGTGAAAGGACTATACCTACACCTGCATCTACATCTGGCTCTGCTGAGCAATACAACGGTAACAATGGTTATACTAGACCGCCGGTATTTGATGGTGAAAACTTTGAATACTGGAAAGATAAACTGGAGAGTTACTTTCTGGGTCTAGATGGTGATCTATGGGATCTTCTGATGGATGGTTACAAACATCCAGTAAATGCCAGAGGCGTGAAGCTGTCAAGGCAAGAAATGAATGATGATCAAAAGAAGCTTTTCAGGAATCATCATAAATGTAGAACTGTTTTGCTGAATGCTATCTCTCATGCTGAGTATGAGAAGATATCTAACAGGGAAACGGCCTATGACATATATGAGTCCTTGAAAATGACTCATGAAGGAAATGCTCAAGTCAAGGAGACAAAAGCTCTTGCCTTAATCCAGAAGTATGAAGCCTTCAAGATGGAGGATGATGAAGACATTGAAAAGATGTTTTCGAGATTTCAAACTCTGACTGCTGGATTGAGAGTTCTTGACAAAGGATACACCAAGGCTGATCATGTAAAGAAGATCATCAGAAGCTTACCCAGAAGATGGGGTCCGATGGTGACTGCATTCAAGATTGCGAAGAATCTGAATGAAGTTTCTCTGGAAGAGCTTATCAGTGCCTTGAGAAGCCATGAGATTGAGCTGGACGCAAATGAGCCTCAAAAGAAAGGTAAGTCTATTGCATTAAAATCTAATATCAAGAAATGCACTAACGCTTTTCAGGCTAGAGAAGAAGATCCTGAAGAATCAGAATCTGAAGAAGAAGATGAACTGTCCATGATTTCCAGAAGGCTAAATCAACTCTGGAAGACCAAGCAAAGGAAGTTCAGAGGCTTCAGAAGTTCAAGGAAATTTGAACGTGGAGAATCTTCTGATGAAAGAAGATTTGACAAGAAGAAGGTCATGTGCTATGAATGCAATGAGCCTGGACACTACAAGAATGAATGTCCAAATCTTCAGAAGGAAAGTCCCAAGAAAAAGTTTCATAAGAAGAAAGGTCTTATGGCAACCTGGGATGAGTCAGAAGATGATTCAGAAGATGAGCAGGCCAACTGTGCGCTGATGGCGACAGAAGATGACGGATCAGAATCTACATCAGAATCAGATTCTGAAGAGGTATTTTCTGAACTTACTAGAGATGAGTTAGTTTCCGGTCTAACTGAACTTCTGGAACTCAAGTCTCAGATCAGTCTCAAATACAAAAAGCTGAAAAAGCAATTTGAATTTGAAACAAAGAAGCTTGAGTTGGAAAATTCTGAATTAAAAGAAAAACTTTTAAAATTATCCAATAATGTTGGATCTCCTTCTGATTCAGAAAAATCCACTCCTAGTCTGAACCATATTCTGAAAGAATATGATTTAAGTTTCAGAAAGTTCTTATC
This sequence comes from Vicia villosa, assembly GCF_029867415.1. Lineage (NCBI taxonomy): Eukaryota > Viridiplantae > Streptophyta > Magnoliopsida > Fabales > Fabaceae > Vicia > Vicia villosa. The sequence continues at coordinate 195,599,583 of NC_081182.1, read as the reverse complement.
TAGAAGTATTGGCAGAAGTCAACTAGCTTCTATGATATATGCTGTATCTGGAAACAAAAGAGTTGGCATTGGTTATGAGGGTGAAACCCCATACAAACTTGAACCTGTTGATGAAATGAAAATTACATACAAGCCATTGTATGATCAGTTCAAGTATGGCCACTCTCATGATATTAGGCACACCTCACATGCACAAAGTTTTTTCATAACACACACTAAGAAGCATGTGACACAACCTAGGAAATATCATGAAACTCACATTAAGAATTATCATGCTGTTCCTCCTATTGCTTACAATGTCAAACCCAAGTTCAAACAGAACTTGAGAAAATCTAACAAGAAAGGACCCAAGAAGATGTGGGTACCAAAGAAAAAGATTATTTCTTTTGCAGATTCTCTTGATAACAAAGAAGACAACATTCAACATGACTTGACACCTGGATTCAAGTTGGTCTCAACACTTGAAGGGAAGAAAGATTGTCTCTCAAGTTCTGGTTCTTAAATCTGTTGAAGAAACTTTGTTTGTAGGAATTCAGAAAAGAAAGTTTATTAGTCTTGGAACCATCTGTTTTTGTTTGTCTCTAAAAGCATTGATGTTTCATTCTTGATGCTACAGAATATACAAACATTGAAACATTGATTGTGGACAAATCAATAAACATCTGTTTTGATGATAAACTTGTTTCTGATGAATCAAAGAGCTTAAGAATTTCTGCAGATACAGTTTTATCTTATCAGAAGCTGCAGATCAAAGAAGTAAACCTCCAGAAGCTGTGTACATCTGAAGTAATGGATCAGAAGATCATTCAGTCTTATATCTGCACACTTCAGAAGGAGTATTTCCAGAAGAGAAACTTGATCAACTCAGAAGCAGTGATCAGAATCTGAAGGCGTAAAGTCTATTCTTAATACAGCTGTCATCTATTATCAAATGATGAACACGTGTCTGTACGGTTTGTACAAAGCGTGCAGTTGAAAAGACGCCGACCTAGGAACTCACCCCTGTTGTTGCATGCTCCATCCCCAAAGATAAATTGGAAGTTTTGTGTGAACTCATGGTCGACTTTGATAACCTTGAAGAAAATCAATTTCATCTTAAAGAAGACATCATCTTTCAAGGATGGACCTCGTTGTTTGCTGAGTTCGTCGGCCCTGTTTATCCGGATCTTGTCAAAGAATTCTGGGTACATGCTGTGGTTGCACCAAAAGCTATACTCTCCTTCGTCCATGGAAAGTCTGTTGTTGTTACTGAAAACATTCTAAGAGTGATGTTTGATCTGAAAAATCCTGAAGGGGTTTTTGAGTCTGATCAAAGAGAAGATGTGGAAGATATTCTATCCACTCTCTATAAAAATGTCAAGAAAACTACACATGTTAAGAACTTGAGAGATATCTACAGAATCTGGACAAAGATCCTTCTCGGGTGTTTCTATCATAGGAAATCAACTCATGCCTCGGATTTCATCAGTAATGATCAAAGGTATGTTCTTTATTGCATTGCCACTCAGAAGAAGGTTGATGCGATCTACATTATCTTCAACCATATGTGGAAAGCAGTAAAGGATTCCAGGAATGCTTTCAGAAAAGAAAATGCTGGAACAACCATTCCTTTTGGTAGGATTATTACAAACCTTCTGATACATTCCAAGATTGTTGAAAGTCTGGAGTCTGAAGGTATCATCAAAGATCTTGCTGTCACCACTGGATCTTGTCTGAATGCCTTCTCTTTAAAGAAGATGAAAATCATTGACACTTTTCTCAAAGTTCCTGAACCTCTAGCTGGAACAAGAACCATAAGAGAACCAGTTCTGGATGACTTTGAAACCTTCTTCAATAATGAGGTACCTGAAGTCAAAACTGTTTATCTGAAATCTCTTGAAGAGAATAAGAGCTTTAAAGATCAAGACAAAGGTGCCCCTTTCAAAGTAAATCGCAAAAGGGAAGAAAGAACTAAAAGAAAGCATGATTATCCTTCTGTTGTCTCTAAGAAACAAGAGGTTTCTAAAAAGGTGATTGCTAATGTTGTTAAGGCCGTATCTGATGACTTTGAGAAAGAGAAAAAGAAGAAGAAGTCAAACAAAAATGATGAGATAGTTGAAGTTGTTGAAAAGAAGATAACCAAGAAGAGGAAAATGATTATTCAAAGCTCTGATGAAGACAATATCCCTCAAGAAGCTGAAAATCAACAAGAAGTTCAGGCTTATGCCAGAAGAAAAGAAATCTCTAGAGGCAAAGCAAAGTTTATTGAAGAGCCGAAGAGTAAAAAGCTGAAGAAAACGGAGGATGTGACCAGAGCGCTTCTGAAAGGTTCCAAAGGTATATGTATCTCTGAACCTATTTCTGTTCCTGTTGTTCGATCAGAAGTTACACCAATAGAAGTTGTACCTACCCCTGATCCAGAAAAAGCCTCATCAGAATCACCCGTTGTGGTCCATATTTTTACACCACCGTCTTCCCCTATACCCATTCCTTCTTCACATGCAAACAAATCCAATTCTCTTCCTCCCTCACCTTTTCCCTTCACAAAATCTCCACCATCTCCTCAATCCATTCCGTCTCCCTCACCCTCCACTAACCTTGTCTCTGACCAAGCTGTTGACAATCTTGTTCTGAATATACAACCCCTTCAAACTCTCTTTCCATCTCAACCTTCTCCCAATTCCACTTTTGAACATACTCCCTCCACCTCTCAAAACAATCCTTGTGATTCTCCTTTTCCAACCTCTGCATCACATGAGCAGCTGCTCCGTGATTGCAACTACACTCCCAAGCCTCGTCCTGAAGCTGAAGTGGTAGTGTTAGATTCTGATACTGAAGCAGAATCTTCTTATAGGTTGGATAGAGAACCTCTTCCATACTTCACCTCCAATCCTGCCTTTTCAAAAACCCAAATAAAATCCCGCCCTGTATATCCTATTGGTGTAGTTTTTGAAAACATAAAGAGGAATCTCAGAAGTATCTTTGATACTCTCAGACTCGCTGAAGGTTCTGGACTGAATGATGTTGCTATGCGGAACTTCTGGAGGATCTTTCGCAGAGAATCAGATGCTCTGTTTTTAGAAATTCAGGAAGCCTGTGTAGCTGCTGCCCCGCGGCCTCGTGGAATTCTGCGGAATTACGAAGACTTCTGGTTTGCTCGTCTCAGAGGCAGATATCTGTTGGAAGAGAAGCCCTTTGTGGATGAATTGGAAGTATTGAGACTGGCTGCTGCAATGGAAGCAAACCCATGCAGGGACATGGTTATCTGGATTCCTGAGTATCCTGTTCTGCTTGGAGACTTCAAGACCTTATTTGACTTTCTGAGGGAAAACCCTTCTAAGAAAGACCCTAGCTTGGTCATTCCAGAAGTTGTTGACCCACCAGAAGTGGAAGGTCCCTCTGCTCCAAGGAATCTAGCTGCCATTCTTCAGGCTCTTGAGAATGGCGACTCGGAAATTCCTGCTGCAGAATATGGAGATGCTTCTATGCAAGAAGCAGATGCTGAAGATCATGTTGCTAAATCAGACCCTGTTGAGGATATCCCAGCAAATGATACTTCTATGGAAGCTGCAGATCAACATGTCATTCCTGTGGTTGAAAGCGGTGAAACTTCTCTTGATGAACCTTCTCGTCTTGCAAGGACTCTAGAAGCGATTCAGAGGAGACAGGATGAGCAAAGCTCACTCAATGAGAAGTATGATGCTTTCATTGAGAGGCAAGAAGGACACAACAATGATGTCAAACAGATGCTGGCCAAGATCTTGTCAAGACTAGGGCCATCTTAGATTGAGTCTATGTTGTTTCTTTCTTTTCTTTGCATCTGTTTTGTTTCTGTGCATCTGATCTTTTCATCCTGTACTTTTGTACCCATTGGTTGAACCTTAATGAAATCATTTTCTTCCTCCATGTGTTCTGTTTTATTCATCTGAATCTTTTCTATTTTTTTGATGATATGACAAAAAAGGGGGAGAAATACTGTGATAAATGATTTGATTTAATCAGTTGCATTCTCTAACAAGAACTGCAAGTTCTATATGGTTTAAGTGTTTTGCAGGTACAAAGAAGTGAAGTGAATCTTCAAAGCAAACACTAGAAGCAAAACCATGGAAACTGAAGCAAGCTGAGTGCTATCAAGCTTCAGAGATCAGAAGCAAGAAAGAAGAATGAATCAGAAGCACTGATAATAGAATTTGAATATCATTGTCTATCCTGTTCTGACAAAATTCTATTTGCCTTGATACATATAATGTTATGGCTCTGATACATTATTTGCTCTGATACATGTTTTTAGCCTAAAATGCTCTGATACATTTGGCTCTGATACATATCATGTATTTGAATATACATTTTATGTTCTAACTCGTTCATGCTGACTTTTGTCGTTTAGTTTTTGTTCTGTAACATTTCAGGATGTAGAGATGCTCAGATGATGCTCTGGTACATTCAACAATGTTCTGATACAAATCTAGCATGAAGTGATGATTGGTAGACATTCAAAGTTCTGAAGCTATCCGAGGGAAGCAGAAATCAGAAGATGTGAATGTTCTAAAAGATCCAGTAATTCAAGTTCTGAAGCTGTCCTGAATGGAAGCAGAAGTCAGAAGCTGTGAATGTTCTGAAGATCAAAGAAATTCAAGTTCTGAAGCTGTCCTGAATGGAAGCAGAAGTCAGAAGCTGTGAATGTTCTGAAGATCAAAGAAATTCAAGTTCTGAAGCTGTCCAATGGAAGCAGAAGTCAGAAGCTATGAATTCTCTGAAGGCAGAAGCTCATATGATCGTCTCTACCGAAATAATCAGGGAAGTCTTTTATTAAAGTTCTTCGAGTATTTATTTCAGGGGGAGATTATTTATCTCAGGGGGAGATTGTTAATCTCAGGGGGAGACATATTCATATGCTTATGCTATAGCTGTGTAATTTGTCTTTTGCCGTCTACTCTTTCTGATTGCAAATTCATATCATTTATATATGTTTTTGTCATCATCAAAAAGGGGGAGATTGTTAGAACAAGATTTGTTCTTATCAATTATCTTAGTTTTGATGATAACAATAATATGAATTTTGCTTAAGATAATATGGTACTCTAATCCAATGCAATTTCCCTTTCAGGAAATATATAAAGAGTACGCATAATTCAGCGCTCAGAAGATGTATCTCAAATGGTTCAGCATGCAACATCAGAACATGGTCTGGCAAGACATCAGAAGATGGTCGAAGCAGAATCAGAACATGGGTCTATGGAAGCATCAGAAGAACATGAGATCAGAAGCACTGAAGATCAGAAGATGGTATCACGCTCAGAAGCACTTCAAGGTCAGAAGATCAGAAGATGCTATGCACCAAGCTGTTTGACTCTGATGATATTCAAACGTCGTATTCACAAACATCAGATCAGAAGGAAGTACACGTGGCAGACTACGCTGACTGACAAAGGGAACGTTAAAGCTACTAAAGGCTACGTCAGTAGACACAGCGTGAACAAGGCTCGAGGTAGTTGACAAAAGCGTATAACATTAAATGCAAAGCTGTACGGAACACGCAAAGCATTAAATGCATTCAACGGTCATCTTCTCAACGCCTATAAATATGAAGTTCTGATGAGAAGCAAGGTTAACGATTTCGCACCAATACAATTCAAATTAACTTGCTGAAACTCTGTTCAAATCTAAACTCAGAATCTTCATCTTCATCAAAGCTCACTACATTGCTGTTGTAATATCTTAGTGAGATTAAGCTTAAATTGTAAGAGAAATATCACAGTTGTGATTATCGCTTTTAAGAAGCATTTGTAAACTCTTGAATAGATTACATTAAGTTGTAAGGAACTAGAGTGATCAGTTGATCAGTATACTCTAGGAAGTCTTAGCAGTTAGCTGAGCAGGAAGTCTTGGCAGTTGGCTGAGCAGGAAGTCTTGGCAGTTGGCTGAGCAGAAAGTCTTAGGAGTGAACTAAGCCTAGAGTGATCGTGTTGATCAGTAGACTCTAGAAAAGTCTTAGGAGTGAACTAAGCAGTTGTTCCTGGAGTGATCAGGTTGTGATCAGAAGACTCTGGAAGACTTAGTTGCGGCTAAGTGGAAAACCATTGTAATCCGTGCGATTAGTGGATTAAATCCTCAGTTGAGGTAAATCATCTCTGCGGGGGTGGACTGGAGTAGCTTCGTTAACAGCGAACCAGGATAAAAATAATTGTGCATTTTATTTTTATCGCTCAAGTTTTTAAGTCACACTTATTCAATCCCCCCCTTTCTAAGTGTTTTTCTATCCTTCATCAACTAGTGATCAATTCACAAGAGGTCACAACCTCATTTCATAAAAAGTTTCTTTAAAAACTTCAAGACTAACATACACTTTGCATTAGAATAATCATTCTTAGAATTAACATTCTTTTGCATACAAAACATCTGCTTAAACATCAAAAATTTCAGGATGAGAATCAGTGAGTAACTTGATCATGTCAAAGTACGAGAGACTTGAGAACTCCGAGGAGTAAAAGCTAATCATTCCAAATGTTGACCATCAAGGGGCAGGTTCTCTAAAGAAACCCGTTGGGCTTGAATAGTTGATGCGTTCTTCGATTACTCCGAGGGGAAGAGTTTGAAGACTCCGTTGAGCGTGGTAAAGTTGTTTCCATGTTTGTTTAACTTCAAAACAATGAAGGCTTGAGGATTCTAGTCCGATGTACCTAATCAGGGGCAATTAAGTCGAGGTTTGACCTCTCAAATTCAGCATATCTGGGGCAATCATGTCGACAAATCTCTTCGAGCCTTGATCAATCTGGGGCAATCAAGTCGAGGAATCTCTCTTGAGTTCAACCAATCTGGGGCAGTTACGTCGAGATTTGACAAATCTCTCCAAAGATCCACTGGGGCAATTTCCTTCATGGGTCATGAAACTTGGGGCACGATCTCCTGAGTTTTATTGTCCTCTCCCTAATAGGAGTTTATTTCTCCTAGAACCTTGGTCTCTCCCCAAGCATGGAGTTTATTTCTCCCGAGATTTTGTCCCATTCCTCAAGCATAGGAGTTTATTCCCAACATGGTGAATCGAGGGAATCTCCTCAAACTGAAAATCCTCCAACCAGTGGCACATGGTGAGAAGTCAGAAATCATTCTTCAAGTCAAAGAAAAGTGCATCTTACAAATCAAAGTCCAATATCTATTGGCACCTCCACATGGTCCTTAACACTAAGGGGATTTTCCCTGGTGTTTACCTCACTAATGCCTTTATTTGGCACTCTGCATATAGCGTTCACTGCATATAACATTGCATCCTCAAAAGCGTAGCATATCCATCAAAATGGAACATTACGCCACAGAAAAATTCAAACATGCATACAAAGCATAAGCCAGATAATACAAATCCGCACCCAGTCAAGACAATAATACATCCCCACACAAAAAATTGTCCTTACAAATTCTGATTGATATCTGCTACTACATTTCAAATCTCTTCCAACCACGGTGCCGAGGCGAGGTATCTTCAATCTCTGATGAGTGTCTGACACAATGTCTTCTTTTGTCCCTGGTGTCGAGTCGATGTTGAGTCATAGATCGTAAGAGATCTTATTCTTTCAGTCCTGAAGATCATGCTTAGGTCTTCTCCTGGTGTCGAGTCGATGTTGAGTCATAGATCGTAAGAGATCTTATTCTTTCAGTCCTGAAGATCATGCTTAGGTCTTCTCCTGATGTTGAGTCGATGTTGAGTCATAGATCGTAAGAGATCTTATTCTTTCAGTCCTGAAGATCATGCTTAGGTCTTCTCCTGATGTTGAGTCGATGTTGAGTCATAGATCGTAAGAGATCTTATTCTTTCAGTCCTGAAGATCATGCTTAGGTCTTCCCCTGATGTTGAGTCGATGTTGAGTCATAGATCGTAAGAGATCTTATTCTTTCAGTCCTGAAGATCATGCTTAGGTCTTCCCCTGATGTTGAGTCGATGTAGAGTCATAGATCGTAATAGATCTTATTCTATCAGTCCTGGAGATCATGCTTAGGTCTTCTCCTGGTGTCGAGTCGATGTTGAGTCATAGATCGTAAGAGATCTTATTCTTTCAGTCCTGAAGATCATACTTAGGTCTTCTCCTGATGTTGAGTCGATGTTGAGTCATAGATCGTAAGAGATCTTATTCTTTCAGTCCTGAAGATCGTACGAGATCCTCTCCTGATGTCGAGTCGATGTTGAGTCATAGATCGTACGAGATCCTTTTCCTTTCGGTCATTGCTTCATACAACCATCCTCTTTGAAAACCCCGTGTCGGCACCGCTACCACGTTATAAGCTATCTCCATCCAAATCCATTGTTCACTGTAAATATTGCCACCAAAAAAAATAAATAAATTTCTCTTTCCCCAGCAGATATCAAGACAAAAACCAAAAAATAAGGATAGTATCCATACCATCTTTTCAGGACAAATTTCTGGCACTTTGATATTTAATCTTCTTCTACCTTGAATGTTCGAAAGGCTAGCGCCTATCTCACTTTCAGGTTTAAGACGATTAAATAGGGGCAGCTGTCATACCCCAAATTTGTCCTACCCTTTAATTTTTAACTGGCTTAGACTTCTCATCTCATGTACATACTCCATTAGGGCATCAACATAACATCATGCATCATTAATCAATATATTTGGCATGGGAACAAAGATCTTGGTAACTAGGGTTAATTCCCTAATTCTTGAAATGATCAAAGGTGTGGGCCAGCTTCATTGGGTTTTACTGAGGACGTATTTCATCAGTTGCCATCATTTATCAAGAAGGTTTTCTATTCCTTTAACCACAAGGCATTGATTATGGATTTTGCACAAGAGAATGATGTGAATTCACTAGGTTTCATTCCATAAATCAAGGTTTTGTTTATTATTGATTCTAAGTAACTGTGTTACTTAAGGGCAAGATGTTATCTCTTTGGTCCTCATGCAAGGTTAATGATGTTGTAAAATTAAAGAAGTTTGAAAGGTTTTTACTCTCATGCAAGACTTGGATAATTCGGTGTATAATGAGAAAAAGGTTTGGAAATGTTTGGAGTCATTGGGAGAATGCTAGAAGTAATGGCACAACTTCGACTTTTTTGGTCAAAGTCAACCATGGAATGTTGACCTTTTGACCGAAGTCATTTCTCTTGGTCATCCTATATGCCCATCAAGGTCATTTGGTTTCAGATTCATTCAAGTGTACAAAATCATTTATATTGATTACGAAAGTCAAATAAACATGGCAAGTTAATGTACAACACACAAGTCAAAGACACATTCAAATGGGAAATTACATCCTGGAGGTTGAGTTGCTTACAAACACAAGAAAGCCCATTACAAAAAATCAGGATTGAAGTTACATGAAAAAACTTAGAGTTTGACTTTGGTTTCCTCAATCTATCCTAAGGCATGTTCCTCTCCAATTCAGCAGCTTAAAGACATGTTCCTCTTCACTCCATCGTCATTCCAAGGTTGTTCCACCACGTCAAGGCTTTGAAAATGCTCCATTGATTTTGCCACATGCATCAAGTGAAACAAAAGAATAATCAGCACAGAAATACATAAGTCAGCCCCATGCATTCAAACACATCCCACACAATACAGAAAACTAAGTTCAAACCACAAGCCACACAATAAGCCAGGCCAGTATGCATATGTTCACATCAATCAGCATGACTAACATCTAACAGCATATTCTACAAAACAAAACCAAAACAGAATCACATAACCATAGTCTAACCATACCTCAAACTAACTCCGACAGACTATATACCAATCCACAACCTATAACCTTCCTTCTATTTTCCTAACATCCTAACAGTATAACTATTTCTTTTTACTAACATTCATAACTGACTTTCTAACAACACCATACCAATACAAAAACTTGCAGCCATACAAAGAAAACTTAATTTCCCTAACAAATCATAACCACATCTATACTTACATGCAGCCTCGCCAATACATTTCCAGTCACCAAAACCACAACCATACACATAACAGCCCATTCAGCATACATTCATAACCAATTGCCAACTCATAATCAAGGTCCTAACAGTTAACATATAACTACCATTCAAACTCAGCCCTGTACTTCATAAACCATACACATTCATCAAAAAATAAACAAAACAGTCCCTGTATCAATTCAAAAAACTGCAGCATAAAACCACATTCAAAGAAAAAACCAAGTTCAGCCTAAACTAACTCTTAACAAACTTTTAACAGTCCCAAACACTCATCTCAAATGACTCAGCAACCAATAGTCATTCCACAATACATCCATACCAAAACCATATCAGTTTCAACCCATATCAAAGTTTAGACATGTTCATAAATGCAATACAAGTTCTGTTCATTCCGCTTCGAGACAATCTGAACCTAAGTGTCCAGTTCGTGCACAAAGTCAAAGATCAACACTCACCACATGTCGAAACTTCGCCAATAACAGGCCTGCAACCAAAGGGAACATTCTGTCATGAAAGAAAACCCATGTCTCAGCCAACAATCCATCAAACCATTCTTCATCTCCACTCAATACCAAAATCCGGCTTTTCTTCATGAAACCTGCATAACACATACAACACTACTAATCCAAAAATTCAGAAGAAAAAACAGCCAGCACTGCACCCAATTCCCAAACATTCAAAAGGGCCTAAACCACATTCAGCCACCAAGCTTTATAACAACCACCTTTACCCGATTCAGCCCCTAACTGTGTTAATTTCAAAAGCAGAACCAACGGATTCAACAGATTTCGACAGAACTAACCTCCTCATTCCACAGATCACATCGGTTCAGCAAGTAAAGCAAGTGTAACGATATACCAGTCCTGCAAAAGTAGATCAAAATGTTCAAACCTTCAGCAGTTTCCAGCACTAACATTCAACTAACAGAAAATCAGGAAAAACAATTAAATAGCTCATTCATCTATTTCAAGTCCCACACTCGAGAAATTAAAAAAACTCATTACAAGCTGTCATTTAGGTCCCACATTCAAGGATTCATCATCATTACCCGATCATTGCTCATATAAAAAGTCAGCTTCACATACCTAGAAGGACACCTAGAAAGCACGATCACATATCTTCGTCATTGTTTCGCTTGCAAACTTTGAGAGAAGAGGTGCTAAGTCTAAAGTTCGAACACACCATAACCACCATCCTTCATCATCTTCCTCTCATCTTCTTCTCATCTCCTTCAATCTATCACACACGCCATAATCATCATTTTTCAACCTTCACCTTTCTCTGCTTCTCTCTCAACACACTTCACTCATAATCATCTTCATCTCTCCCAATCATCATCTCCATCTCTCCCAATCATCATCTTCATCACTTCACAACTTCGCTCAACTCTCTCGAGTTCACTCTCCCTCTCCACGAAGCTCAGAAAGATGGAAGAAAATTTCAGAAAAAGAAAAGATCGTAACAGAAATGGGAAAGAGAGAACGTAATGGCTAACCTGTAACAATTTCTCTCGATTCTTCTCCAACAATATCATCATCACCGATTCATCATTTGAGTCGCATGTGCATCGCCTTCGACCACCGCGTTCATTCATCATCGTCATCCTCAACGCTTCACAACGACGTTCGTCCATCAACAAACAACAATAAAGTACAGAACTTCAGAAAGAAAGAGTAGAAGTTTGATTCGGAGAATAGGAATTGAAGAAGAATATTCGCACCTGAGTACGTAAGACTCTCCAGATTTCAGTTCATCTCTTTCATCTCCGAAGAATCACCGAAGCTTCTTTGATTGTATCCATGTTCTTGTTGTTAAACTCGTGATTGATGAGCGATTAAGAGATATGAACGGAGGAAGACGATCCAGATCGCTTCGCGGCGGTGGACAAGCTATCTTCGTCGGGGAACACCGCCGCCGAGACTGTTGAGAGTGAGACGAAGAGGTTAACGTGTTTGGGGATTTGAATCGGCGCATTGCAGGTAAACCTAATTCCCAAACCTCTTTCTTTTGAATTGTATTTGTTTTTATTTTGTTTGTTAATAAAATCTGAAAATGGATAAAGGATTCTCCGGGCCGGATTGCATTTGGTTTTTGGCCCATTTGCGTTTTGGCAAACTGATCTGAACACACAAAAAAAACTCATCCGTCGGGCCGAATTGTTCTTCGCACCCCCTCGGGCCCATGCCATTTTTTGGCAGCAAAATCACACAAAGCGCCCCCTGGGCCTTTATCTGAATGGGCCCTGCGCCCAATTGCTCTTTACACCCATAATTCAGAATTACACCCCCCTGTTTCCCTTAATGTTAGTTTAGATTTTACTTAGTTTTAGTAATTCCTTTTAGGCAATAAAAATGCTAATTTTTCTCCTATGTGTTTAGACCTTAGTACATATTTTGACATATAATAAAACAATAAAAATACCAGTTTAGGCTAATTCTTTTAACTCTTTTTTGACATTAATCTTTTGAACCCGTTTCTTTCATAAAAAGCCATAAAAATAGTAGTATTTTTAATTCATTTTTGTACTACGTTTTTGACTTGTTACTTCATGCTTGTATGCCAATTTTGTACCGTTGTATCCTTACTCAATTTCACTTCATTTGTGACTTTAATTTTCATGTGTCTTTTAAACCCTAACCTTAGGTAGAAACCATGATAATATTAGGTAGAAATTCCCATTCATATTAGGCTAGTTTACTTAGGCTAGTTTCTTTTTCTTTTACAACTCTAAAACATCTAAAAATATTCGAATAAAATCCCATAAAAAATACAAAGAAAATACTTAAAACATTAATAATCAAAGTGAAAATCTTAAAAAGGGAATGGAAGCTTGTAACTTCCCTTGCTTAAGGGATGTTCGAGTGCTTGGAGCTCCCTTGCTTAAGGGTTCCATTCAGGCGTAAGTTCCCAACTCCTAAAAAACACCAACCAAAGAGTAACTCGAGTTTCCCTTGCTTAAGGGATTTCCTCGAAACACTCAAACTCTCTCTCTCTTCTCTCGCTTTCTTAAGGGCACCGTTATTTCCGCTCCATTGCATCCTAGGCTGTCCCCTTGTGCAAGAGCACGAACGTTAACTCCGCCCAACTAAAAAACACAAAAAACAAACAAAACTATGGAGCCGAACTACGGCGCTCTGATTCCTGAAAAGGATACGTAGGCATCAAGTCGCGGGGCTTGAACGAGCACACTTGTAAATATTTCCTTTCTTTTCCCCGTATTTTTTTGCATTCATTCGCATGTAGACATAGACATAGTACACACCCTTTAGATAGAAACAAACATAGGTGGATACCATCGAGTACGATGGGCGTGAGGGGTGCTAATACCTTCCCCTCGCGTAACCGACTCCCGTACCTTGATTCTCTGGTCGCAAGACCTTGTTCCTTCCTTTGTTAGGTTTCCTGGTATTCCTTTCCCTTATGGGATAAATATATTGGTGGCGACTCTGTTCATTTTTCGCGAGCGTGCGACAACCCATCCCAATCTTCGTGATGTTCTTCGATCCTATGCTCAGTTAACTCTGCGTTTAAGCCTTAGCAAAGCTTGAGTTTGTAACATTGACATTTGATGATGGTTGAAGCACCAGAAGTTTATTTGGACAGTCAGTCGTCCTTCTTTGTAATTCTTTTTGCTTTTGTCGAGGATTTGTAGTGACCTCTTTTTTTACTTTGATTTTTGTTATCCCTAACTTTTGCCTGAACTATTTATTTTGTGATTACAGTCAGCGGGATGTTTCGACTTTTCGATAAGTCTCCTTCGTAGGTTTTGACTTAACAGCTTTTTCTTTTTGGTGGATATTGACTGCATGACTTACTGGTTGCGGGAACCCATCATTATTTGTATAAACAACAGCTAGTACAATTGAGTTAACTGAGTAACTACCCCGCCTCAGGTTGTGATTAAGGGTTTAATTTGTATGAGAAAGAAACTTCTACTTCTTAGGCTCAAAGGGGTTGACGAGGGATTAACATCCTTATATCTCCACTGTTTAGGAATTGAAACAATGCCTGTACATCGTCAACATAGTCTGTTCAAAAGCATATTGTATGAGGTTGCGGTATCGTTTTCGTCATCCTCCCTCAAGAGGCTTACAGCTTAGCAGGAGTTGAATATCGCAAAACATATGCAAAGTAAAGACATAATTTAAAATGAGTGATAGCGAAATAATTTATTCAAGACAAACATATGCAATGCACTGATGATGATTATTAAAACAAATAATGTCTATCATGAGTCAAATGTTTAAACAAACAGAAAAGAAACTTGCAAATGAAAGTAGATCTAATGATCCAAAAGTTCGTCCTTCTAGACGTCAATCAGTCTTGTCATGACTAGGCATAAGAGAGGTGATCACCACATGAGTTTTAGGAGGGTTGAATTTGATTTCTCCGTCATTGATCAGATCTTGAATCTTATTCTTCAATGTCCAGCAATTGTTTGTGTAATGTCCAGGGCTGTTGGAATGGTACGCGCACCTCGCGTTGAGTTTATAGCCAGGAGTGGAGGTGTTAGAATTCTTAGGAGCACCCCTCAGAGTAATCAATTTGATCTTCAACAGATGTTGTAACGCTAGACCGACGACATATTGATCTTGGTGAATTGACTCTTAGGTACATCTGGCTTACGTTGTTGTTGTGGAACTGGTGTAGAGATCAGAACTTCCCCAACAGATTGTGTTCATTATGACCTTTCTGGTTGTGCACAGCATCAGCCATATGAGGTTTCTCAGGTGAATTGTAATCGATGATCTTGTCATCGATTAAGTCTTGAATCATGTGCTTCAATGGTCCACAATCCTTTGTATCATGATCATGATTGTTCAAATAACAAGCACATCTCGCATTGTAATTGTACCCAAGAATAGGAGTGCCTTCAATTTTTCTTGCCCCTTGGCTGAGTTCATAATCAAAGTTTGGGATCGGATGTTCTGAGCCTGAAGGTGTTTGACTGATTGCTCGAAATCCATTTGTGCTGAAGTAAACAACAAGAGAGGATGAGATACTTGTTGTGAGAAACCTGCTATGCAATGTTATGAATGCAAATGCAGTGTTTTCAAGGATCTTTAGGATTTTAGTTAGCAACATCAGAAAATGATTTGATCGCATCTTTGTTTGAAGAATTCTGATTCTTGGATGTTCTTCTATGGGAATCAAGCTCACCATATCGAGTGGGTCATAGCCTCTGATTCGGGATATCTCTGAATTTGAAGGTACATGGTTAGAGGAAAATAAATCCTCTTGCCCCTTGATAGGTATGATGTCTCTGAACTGGAAGGCATACGGCAAGAGGAAAATAAATCCTCTTGCCCTTTGATAGGTGTAGAGTCTCTGAATTGGAAGACATATGGCCAGAGGAAAATAAATCCTCTTGCCCCTTGATGAGAATTTAGTCCTTTGACAAGGGCACCTGAAATTGTGCGCCCTAAATTCCTAAGATCCTTGAAAGGGTTGGTTAACATGCAATGTTATGTTGCCATGATGTCATGCATATGCGATGCATTAAGTAAAGCATAAGGTAATAAGGACGAAATGTCCTACAAGCAAATCCTGCAAGGAAATAGAAGGGTTAGTAGCACACACAAGCAAGTCACGCAAATGTCCTTAGGTTTAAAGGCTTGCATGGAGTTTGACTAGGTAACTACTTTTCCCCAAAGGTACTTCTAAGGATAAGGATGATATCAGCAACGGTAAGGATACCTTAGCAATCGAAGGGACTATCACCATTTAATCTAGGGACGAGATCGTATTTATCGTAAGCAACTCGAAGGGACCATGATCTTTTATCGAAGGGACATGGTGATTTTGAATCGAAGGCAGCAAGCTAAGGTATCCCTACATCCGAGGGACTTAACTATTTTTAGTATAATTAAAGGCAACAGGCAAAAATAGGCAACAAGAGGAGTAACCCTAAAGGTGTGTGTGTGGCACAATCATGTGGTTACATTCGGATATTTTATCTTGTATAAGTTAGTGATTCTACATTCAATTCATAGTTTTCACTCCCTAGGATTACTAACCATGCAGTTAAATAATAGTTATATCATACGAGAATTTAAAGGCAGAAAATAAACCTACAACTATTACAAGACTTTGGGGCAGTTACATAATAGAGAAAGAATGGAGTGCGAAAATAAAATCTAACTATTACAAAAAACCTTTTGCAAATCTATACACATTTTCTAGAATTTAAATGGCAGAAAAATAAATAATTAAATAAATAGCATAAAATAAAGGCAGAAATTAAAGCAGAAATTAAATAAAAGCAAAAATTAAATAAAGGCAGAAATTAAATAAAACAAAAATTAAATAAAGGCAGATAATTTAAATAAAATAAATTTAAATAAAAGCAAATAATTTAAATAAAACATGAAATTTAAATAAAATAGATAATTAAAATTAAAGGCATGCGACAATCAAGGGAGTATGAGGTGAGAAGAGAATCGCAAAGAAATTCAATGTTTGAAGGAAAACACGGTGTTCATGGTGATAAATCCTAAATCTTAAAGGTTAGCCTAAAATTAGTTTAAGGCGAAATAAATTATAACCTAAAAATGAAAACGAGGTTAAAAATTAATAAACCTAAAATTAAATTAATAAACCTAAAATAAATTAATTAGCCTAAAAATAAATTAATTAGCCTAAAAATAATTATGTGATAAACTCCTAACCCTAATTCATGAAAATGGACATCATCTACTTATTATATATATTTTAGGGTTAATGGTTGAAAAAAAGAGATTTTACCAAGGTTTTCAAGGGCAATGAAGCAAACAAATAAGTGTAGGGAAGAATTGACACCTACTCCCCTTTGGCCAAAGAAGGTACCTGCAAAAATAAGATAATAATAAGAATAAAAAATATTAGTAACAGTACTAATAATAACATAAGAAAAGAATTGTGGTTTAGAAAATTAAATTATGACAAAATTACGAATAACCTTGATTTGACCAAATACCATAAGATTTTTGGCCAAATATGAATAACCTTGATTTGGCCAAATACCAAAAGGTTTTTGGCCAAAAAACAATTGGGGTACCATCCACTTGGTCAATCCATAGAAAACCTGTTCATAAACCAACGCAATGTTACGGTTAAGAAAACAAATGAAAAAATAGAAAAGTGATTAAAATAAAATCAAAAAAAATATAAAAACTGGATTATAAATCAAATAAAATAAGAACACTAAACTACAAATTTTTTTAGATTTTTTTGAAAATATGAAAATAGAAATTAAATCAAATAAAATAGAAAAAAAAGGAATTTGCGATTTTGAGGAATCTACGATTTTTTTCAGAACTTCTGGAAAAAATTCGGAGCTAATCAAAACAGTAGTTTCAGAATTCGACTGATAGGCTGGAAAATTTATTACTGTGCTGCAACCGGAATCGCAACCCTGAAAAAGGAGAAGTAGGAAAAAATATTATTTTTGTTTGTGAGAAGAGAGAAAGAGTGAGAATAAGGTTAGAAAGTTGTGTGTGTGGTTGGCTTTTATAGGCATGTTGATGTATAGAACAACAAACAACATTGAAATGTGCTTATCCTGTGTTAAAGTTTATCTTAAGAACTCGGTTACTTAATATAACATCATTTGCTCTTTTGTGTGTGTAATAAAATGTTGAGAAAAAGGTATATTGAGATGTTTGGCCAATTGATTAGTAAAGGTTTGATAGTAGATTCCCTTTGATTTTGGTTACTGATTGTATTCAAAATTTATTGCAATTGATTAATTTGTAACTTGCAAAAATTGTATTTGCTAATAGTTAATGTATCTTCGGAACTAACTAAAATTTTAAAAAAAAGATGCGTACTGGAAATACATTTCTGATTTTCCAGGTCATTTTTGAAATTTCATAGGATGTTGTTCGCCCCTATATCGTGCAATAAGAAATTCTCTAATAGTATTATTGGAAAAATATGTTCTTATTTGATAGATGAGATGAGTGAGAAATAAAATAAATAAATTTAGGAGAACATATTGAAACTAAAAATGTTTTTGAAACAAATAAAAATGAATAAAAGTGTTGATTCACCGATTACATAACAACAGTGTTAAAGATACTCTTCACTCTTCAGCTGGTTCTTGATGATGTTGAATTGAACTAGTTTTTCAATCCCAAATTCAAACAATCTCTGCTGCTGAAAATTTGCTAGTCGGTTACAGTTGTGAGAAATGCAAGGTGGAGAAGAAGACTATTTTGAGTTCAAATTGGAATTACAACTTATACACATTCTTGGTTTGAAAACTGTAAGTTGAGTTCAATTTGGAACTAGTGGCCCAAACCTAGAAGCTCAGACCCATTTTTCATCCCAAGATAGGAAAGTTAATGTTACCAAACACCACAAATATAATCATCACAGATCCTTCAAATTTGCACCAGCCGGGAAACGAACACGGGTCTGTACCGTGGCAGGGTACTATTCTACCACTAGACCACTGGTGCTTCATGTTCTTATCAATTACAAAAACTTCTAACATCCTCATTCAATAAATTGTTTGTCATTTGAGGTTTTCTTTGGGGATTCCCATTTGTTCTATTTTTGGATCATTTTTACAGTTTTCAAATTATAAGGTGTTGTCAATAAATTCTGGCTTCCTGCCCTCTTTCATTGTATTCACTGGTATATATATATATATATATATATATATATATATATATATATATATATATATATATATATTACAATCATCATTACAGCTACTAATAACTTATATCAACTAATTCATAATTTATACAAGTTAAATAGGAATTACAAATATATACAATTATTATTAATAATAGGCTGATTCTATGCATCACATTAATGACAATAATATCATTGACTAACATCCCCCCTCAAATTGATGCGGCTGATCAAGAAGCATCAATTTGCACAGTAGAAATTGGTGGCGGGGACGAGGAACAGCTTTCGTAAAGATATCTGCAAGTTGAAGTTGTGAGCTGACATGAGGAAGCGATATAACATGATCATCGAGAGCCTCGCGAATGGAGTGATAGTCTACCTCAATATGCTTACTGCGCTCATGAAAAACCGGATTAGCAGCAAGCTGAATGCCACTAGTGTTGTCAGCATAGAGAGGTGTCGGAGTGCCCTGAGGAATGCCCAGTTCAGCCAACAAACCACGAAGCCAAATAATTTCAGAGCAAGCTGTAGACATGGCTCGATATTCTGACTCAGTGGATGATTTGGAAACTCGAGCTTGCTTTTTACTCTTCCAAGAAATCAAAGCAGAACCAAGAAACATACACCAACCCGAAACACACCTCCTAGTGTCTGGACAACCCGCCCAATCCGCATCACTATAGGCCAATAAAGTAAGAGACGAATTGGAAGGGAAAAATAAGCCTCGATTAGAGGTACCTTTCAAGTAACGGATGATACGACGAACAACATTCAAGTGAAGGTGGCGAGGAGTGTGCATGAATTGACTAACTTGTTGTACCACAAAAGAAATATCTGGACGTGTAATAGTCAAATAATTAAGGCTACCCACTAATTGGCGATACTTCAATGGATCAGGCAAGATATCACCTTCGTCACGATGGTATTTAACATTTACTTCAAGAGGAGTATCCACTGGGACATCAGAGTGAAGGCCAGCCATATATATTAAGTCTTCAGTATATTTGTGTTGATTAACAAAAATCCCTTTGGAGTTAGAGTGAATCTCCAGGCCCAAGAAGTAATGAAGACAGCCTAGATCTTTCATATGAAAGGCAGCTTGGAGCTGATCTTTAAGTTTCTGAATAGATGCTTGATCAGATCCTGTAATGACCATGTCGTCAACATAAATAAGAAGAAGAACAATGCCAACATCCGTGCGATGAATAAATAAAGAAGTATCATAATGACTCTGGGTAAAAGAGAATCCAATAAGAGTGATCGAAATTTCTCAAACCATGCCCGAGGAGCTTGTCTCAAACCATATAAGGAACGATTTAGTTTGCATACACTAGCAGAAGAGGAGAACAAGCTGGAGGAGGAGTCATATAGATATCTTCTGCCAAGTCACCATAAAGGAAGGCATTATTCACATCCATTTGATGAAGGAACCATCCTTTAGAAGCTGCAATAGAGAGGATAGTTCTAACGGTAGTCATTTTAGCTACAGGTGTGAAGGTCTCATCGTAATCCACTCCATATTCTTGTTTATTTCCTAAGCCAACAAGTCGAGCTTTGAAACGATCAAGGGAGCCATCGGAATTGAGTTTCACAGAATACACCCATTTGCAACCAATGGGTTTAATTGTAGGTGGACAAGGAACGATATCCCACGTATAATTCTCTTGAAGTGCTTGCAACTCTTCTTGCATTGCCTTTACCCACCGTGAGTCTTTAGCTGCATGTGAATAACATGTAGGAACAGATATACCAGATAAAGTGGCAGTAAGAGAAATAGATTCATCTTCATACCTTTTCGGTGGACGAGATATACGACTGGATCTTCGTGGTTCCATTGGTGGAGGATCAGAAGACGGTTCAGTGTCGAGAGGAGCCGAAAGAAGCTTTCGTCTAACAAAGACATGTCCTGGCTTAAAACGTTCTATAGAGCGAGTGACCTCCAAAAAATTAGGGAGTGAAACAAAACTAGTGGATTCTGAGGAAATAGTTGGAAAAATATTGATATTCAAAGAAAACCACATTTCTAGAGACGCGGAAGCGTTGAGAAGCTGCATCATAACAAAGAAAACCTTTCTGAGTAGGAGCATAACCCATAAAGGCAACCTTACAGATTGGGCACCTAATTTGTGACGTTCCGAAGGTGGTAGGTGAACAAAACACACACAACCAAATGTGTGAAGATCATGATAATCAGGTTTTATGTTATTTAGACGAAAGAAAGGGGAATCAAAGTCAAGAACCTGAGAAGGAAGGCGGTTGATCAAGTACACCGCGGTTGACAAGGCTTCGACCCAAAACTGAGATGGAACATAAGCTTGAAGAAGGAGTGTGCGGGTGACATCAAGTAAGTGTCTATTTTTTCGCTCAGCAACTCCGTTTTGTTGAGGCGTATAGGGACAAGAACGCTGGGAAATAATACCTTTTGCTTGCAAAAACTCTTGAAATTCTCGAGAAACATACTCCCCACCAGAATCTGTACGAAGACATTTGATGCCTATATGAAATTGATTTTCAATATAGGCCAAAAATTTCTTAAACATGCTAAAAACTTCTGATTTGGAGCGGAGAAAATATATCCATGTAAATCTACTGCAATCATCAATAAATGTGACAAAATATTTATATTTCGAATGAGATAAGACCGGTGATATGCCCCAAATGTCACTATGAATAAGATCAAAACATCTATCAGCATGATGCACATTAGATGGAAAGGGAAGAGTTTTGCTTTTGGCAAGTTTGCAAACAGAACAATCAAAAGAAGAATTAGAAAGTGAACTTTTATTATTCAATAGTTTATTTTTCAATAAATGAGACAAAACAGTAAAATTTGGATGGCCTAACTTTCTATGCCAATCCTCAAACTTATTTGGTCCACTACTGCAAGCAAAAGATAAAATTCTAGGTATGGAAAATTGGATAGGAAATAATCTGCCCACCTTAGGCCCCCTCGCGATCACTTTCC
This sequence comes from Vicia villosa, assembly GCF_029867415.1. Classification (NCBI taxonomy): domain Eukaryota; kingdom Viridiplantae; phylum Streptophyta; class Magnoliopsida; order Fabales; family Fabaceae; genus Vicia; species Vicia villosa. The sequence goes on along the minus strand of NC_081182.1, from coordinate 195,578,080 downwards.
CCGAAGCCTGATCCTGCACAAAACAACCATCACGAGAAAAATTAACATTACAATTATCATCAACCAATTGCCCAGCCGAAATTAAATTCGAAACAAGTCCAGGAGAAACAAACACATCTCGGAATGAGGAATTAATGTCTCCAACAGCAGAAATAGATAGAGTATTTCCATCGGCAATTTTAATGTTTTGGGTGCCATTGTAAGTGTGAACATTATGCAAATTTTGCAAGGAACCAGTCATATGATTAGAAGCTCCAGAATCAATAAACCAAGGTTGAGCAACAACATTTGTAGAATGAGCGACAACATTAGACTTACCTTGAATTCCCAAGGCAGAGAGAGCAGACAATACCATTTGTTGGACATCTTGTGCAGTCAAAACAGTAGACGCTGAAGCTGTAGGAGCGAAAGGTTGAACCACTGAAGGAGTAGCAGCAGGAAATGCTTGTACCAATTTCTTCTCGGGTCTAGTCGGACACTCTTTGATGATGTGACCGTGCTGCTTGCAATAGTTACAGAATTTCTTGTTGTAGTTACGCGCAATATGACCAAACTGTTTGCAGGAAAAACATTGAACTTGTCCCATATGTCGACCTTTCCCTTTAATCTGGGCAGAATAGGCAACAGAAACAGCATCAGCAGTGAAGTTGTCATGTGACATGGCCCCTTGAGTCAATAGACGCTGCTCCTCGCGAAGAAGTTCGCCAAGACACACGTCTAGAGTAGGAAGTGGACTTCGATTCAGCAAAGATGCACGCACAACTTCAAATTCAGATTGAAGTTTCATAAGAAATTGATCTCGCTTGCTAACCTCGTAAACTTTTTGAACAACAGCGAGTGAGTCAGCAGAAACATCAGCATGTAAAATAGCCGAATGTTCAACCCACAGATTAAGAAATCCAGAATAATAGTCTTGAATTGAAAGATTTCCTTGACGGTAATTTGCAATGTCGAGCTCCAACTGAAACCTTTTAGCGGCATTATCTTGATTGTAAACGCGCTTCAGATAGTCCCACATTTCCTTAGCAGTAGAAAAGGAACGCAGATTGTTAATCATTTGAGGGTCAATCGAAGCTAGAATCCAAGTTATGATCTGAGCGTCCTTCGTTTGCCATGCCGCCAGAGCAGCAGCGTCACTGGGTGCAGAGGAGATGCCATCTATATGGCCCCACAAGCCTTTACCTTTCACAAACATCTTGAATTGGAACTCCCATGCCGCATAATTTTTGCCGTTAAAACGAACACAAAAAATCTCCTTTTCTTTTTCTGTCAACATGATGAATAGCACAACAAACCAAAAAAAACAGAACGAGAGGGAAGCAAAAGACCGAGATGGCCAAACAAGGGCTGAAACAGACCGTGAACCAAGAAACTGAAAGACCAAAACTGTTAACAAAAGAAGACTCGTGATACCATGTCAATAAATTCTGGCTTCTTGCCCTCTTTCATTGTATTCACTGATATATATATATATATATATATTACAATCATCATTACAGCTACTAATAACTTATATCAACTAATTCCTAATTTATACAAGTTAAATAGGAATTACAAATATATACAATTATTATTATTAATAGGCTGATTCTATGCATCACATTAATGACAATAATATCATTGACTAACAGGTGTGTGGTTCGTTGTATGCACAATCTAAGAGATCCTTAATATGATCAAGTTCCACAGTGATCTATGACATTTTTTTTATTTTCATGCAATGATTATCATACTGAGAAAACCATGACTCAAACTTGCATATGTACTTTTTATCAATGATACATGTTAACTCAGAAGTTATGGCAACAATTCTTTGTTGTAGTGTGATTGTTGGAAGAAAACACATTCAAGATACAATGTGTTCCTTGATTTTGTAGTTGCTGTTGTCATGGAATACAAAACCCAAGTTAATTTCTTCTATAATTGTTCATTCTGGTTTCACCTTTTTATTCATATCATATGGTTGAACATTTTCAATACATGTTCCTAAATTAAAAATATATTTGACTTATCACTATGTGTAGAATCTTTCCCTGCTCCAAAATTACAATCAATTTATTTTAGATCGATGAAAATAACTATGCATCCTATACCTGAATCTCGAAAGGCTCACTACTATTTCAAGCTTGAGAATTGATCGTTAATGATAATATTGTTAACATGTTGCTTCCTATCACCCTTGTGCCTATCAACATCTAACAATTTAGGACAAAAACTCATGACTTTTATGGAAAAAAAGACTGATTCTTGAACCTTACATCTGCATATCAAACATCAAAGCCTCGTGGAGCATGCATAGATTTCAAATCTCTTAAACAAGTAACAGAGAGAATGTTAACAGTATTCACTCCCTTCGCAGTCACTCATCGTCATCGCACTACAATAACTCAACAGTGCTGTCTCTCGACCTTTGTGCAAATCATCTTCGCTCACCATTCCACCATCCAAATCAAGATTTTCTTTGTCATGTGCTATTTTGTGAGTTTCTATTCAAGCATCCCTCATCCTGAGAAATTGAGGTATATTTGCCTCTAATTTTGATGCTCCATATTAGCAGTTGTTTCTGACTTATATGATATTCAATGCATGGATAATATCCTATAAGTCTGTGCAGTCGTCCAAGCCAGTTTATATTTCCTCTGTTACTTAATCATATGAATTTTCTTATTATCTGTTGTTCTCAAAAGTAGCATTTAATACGTTTTGAACAAAGACTAAAATAAGAAAGTAATAAGTTTGTATTATTTTTAAGCACAGTCTGCACTATTCATCAAATTTTATCAACTCACCAGATTTTATCAAAGATGAAACTTGCTGTTAGGTATCCAATGCTTATCTTTTATATTGCAAGCCTAACTCACATTTCCTGGAATCAACATGGCTTGCATTTGGTTTTCTTGACTCATCCAAGGGGTTTAGTCAACAAAAGTGGGCCTCATCTTGTGACTCAACATAATTTATTTGTCCATATTTGAATTATTGCTGCAACTTGTTTTCATACTTTATGCATTGCCAACCACTCAAAGAAGAGGTGCTACCCATTCACACACAGAGTCTTTGCTCTTTTCTCGTAGCTAACAGATCTTCATTTCCTTCAAACTTTTGCTAATAATACAACATGGCTGCAATAGGAAGTGCTTTCCTCTCTGCAACTGTTCAGACCTTACTTGACAAACTTGCTTCCTAAGAGTTTCTTGATTACATCACAAACACCAAGCTCGATGTCTCACTCTTGAAACAGTTAAGGCTAACACTACTCACTCTTCAACCTGTGCTAGATGCTGCCGAGGAGAAGCAGATTAGCACTCCTTCTGTCAAAGACTGGCTTGATGGCTTGAAAGATGTTGTCTATGATGCAGAAGATCTGCTTAACCAAATTAGCTATGATTCCCTTCGATGCAAGATGGAGAACACGCAACCTGCAAGCAAAACTAATCAGGTGTGGAACTTCCTTTCTTCTCCTTTTAAAAACATCTATGGAGAGATCAATTCCCAGATGAAAGATATGTGTGAAACCCTCAAACTTTTTGCTGATAAGAAAGATATACTTAGTTTGCAAACTAAAACTATCAGAGTTTCTCATAGAACACCTTCAAATCCTATGTTCGATGAATCTGTCATGGTTGGTAGGAAAGATGACCTAGAGAAAGTAATAAACATGTTGCTATCAGAAAGCAATACTAATATGGGCATAGTTGCAATTGTAGGCATGGGAGGCCTCGGAAAAACAACACTTGCACAACTTGTTTGTAATGATGAAAAAGTTCAAAACCACTTTGATCTCACAGCATGGGCTTGTGTATCAGAGGATTTTGATATCCTTAATGTAACCAAAACTCTCCTTGAATCTGTCACTAAAACACCATCAGGAACCGACAATCTTGATTTACTTCGAGTTGACTTAAAGAAACATTTAAAAGACAGGAGATTTTTGATTGTGTTGGATGACTTATGGAATGACACTCGTCACGATTGGGAAGATCTTGTATCGCCGTTGATTTATGGAAAACATGGAAGCAGGGTGATCATCACAACACGCCACAAAAAAGTGGCAGATGCTGCACGCACATTTCCTATTTTTGAGTTAGATCCTCTATCAGAAGAAGACATTTGGTCTTTACTCTCCAAACGTGCATTTGGAAGTGGTGACTTTTCTGAAACTCAATGCCGAAACCTAGAACCAATTGGCAGGAAGATTGCAAAAAAGTGTGGTGGATTGCCAATAGCTGCGAAATCACTTGGAGGACTGTTGCGTTCAAAAGTAGATACTGAAGAGTGGATTGAAGTTCTGAACAACGACATATGGAACTTAAAGGATGATAATATTCTGCCTGCATTGCGCCTGAGTTATCAATACCTTTCCTCTTAATTGAAAAGATGTTTTTCCTATTGCTCTATTTTGTTAGAACAAGATTTGTTCTTATCAATTATCTTAGTTTTGATGATAACAATAATATGAATTTTGCTTAAGATAATATGGTACTCTAATCCAATGCAATTTCCCTTTCAGGAAATATATAAAGAGTACGCATAATTCAGCGCTCAGAAGTTGTGTCTCAAATGGTTCAGCATGCAACATCAGAACATGGTCTGGCAAGACATCAGAAGATGGTCGAAGCAGAATCAGAACATGGGTCTATGGAAGCATCAGAAGAACATGAGATCAGAAGCACTGAAGATCAGAAGATGGTATCACGCAACAGAAGCACTTCAAGATCAGAAGATCAGAAGATGCTATGCACCAAGCTGTTTTGACTCTGATGATATTCAAACGTCGTATTCACAAACATCAGATCAGAAGGAAGTACAGGTGGAAGACTACGCTGACTGACAAAAGGAACGTTAAAGCTACTAAAGGCTACGTCAGTAGACACAGCGTGAACAAGGCTCGAGGCAGTTGACAAAAGCGTATAACATTAAATGCAATGCTGTACGGAACACGCAAAGCATTAAATGCACTCAACGGTCATCTTCTCAACGCCTATAAATATGAAGTTCTGATGAGAAGCAAGGTTAACGATTCTGCACCAAAACAACATATATCAAACTTGCTGAAACGCTGTTCAAATCTAAACTCAGAATCTTCATCTTCATCAAAGCTCACTACATTGCTGTTGTAATATCTTAGTGAGATTAAGCTTAAACGTTAAGAGAAATATCACAGTTGTGATTATCGCTTTTAAGAAGCATTTGTAAACTCTTGAATAGATTACATTAAGTTGTAAGGAACTAGAGTGATCGTGTGATCAGTATACTCTAGGAAGTCTTAGCAGTTGGCTGAGCAGTTTGTAACTAGAGTGATCGTGTGATCAGTATACTCTAGGAAGTCTTGGCAGTTGGCTGAGCAGTTTGTAACTAGAGTGATCTGGTTGATCAGTAGACTCTAGAAAAGTCTTAGGAGTGAACTAAGCAGTTGTTCCTGGAGTGATCAAGTTGTGATCAGAATACTCTAGAAGACTTAGTCGTGGACTAAGTGGAAAACCATTGTAATCCGTGCGATTAGTGGATTAAATCCTCAGTTGAGGTAAATCATCTCTGCGGGGGTGGACTGGAGTAGCTTCGTTAACAGCGAACCAGGATAAAAATAATTGTGCAATTTATTTTTATCGTCCAAGATTTAAAGTCACACTTATTCAATCCCCCCCCTTTCTAAGTGTTTTTCTATCCTTCAATTGGCATCAGAGCGCCGGTTCTAAGGTGCAAGCACTTAACCGTGTTTAGAAAAGATTCAGGAAGAGAAAAACGCTTCAGTAAAAGATGGTTGATGAAAGTGAAAAGTCTACACCTACACCTGCATCTACATCTGGCTCTGCTGAGCAATACAACGGTAACAATGGTTATACTAGACCGCCGGTATTTGATGGTGAAAACTTTGAATACTGGAAAGATAAACTGGAAAGTTACTTTCTGGGTCTAGATGGTGATCTATGGGATCTTCTGATGGATGGTTACAAACATCCAGTAAATGCTAGTGGCGTAAAGCTGTCTAGGCAAGAAATGAATGATGATCAGAAGAAGCTTTTCAGGAATCATCATAAATGCAGAACTGTTTTGCTGAATGCTATCTCTCATGCTGAGTATGAGAAGATATCTAACAGGGAAACAGCCTATGATATATATGAGTACTTGAAAATGACTCATGAAGGAAATGCTCAAGTCAAGGAGACAAAAGCTCTTGCCTTAATCCAGAAGTATGAAGCCTTCAAGATGGAGGATGATGAAGACATTGAAAAGATGTTTTCAAGATTTCAAACTCTTACTGCTGGATTGAGAGTTCTTGACAAAGGATACACCAAGGCTGATCATGTAAAGAAGATCATCAGAAGCTTACCCAGAAGATGGGGTCCTATGGTGACTGCATTCAAGATTGCAAAGAATCTGAATGAAGTTTCTCTGGAAGAGCTTATCAGTGCCTTGAGGAGTCATGAAATAGAGCTGGACGCAAATGAGCCTCAAAAGAAAGGTAAGTCTATTGCATTAAAATCCAATATCAAGAAATGCACTAACGCTTTTCAGGCTAGAGAAGAAGATCCTGAAGAATCAGAATCTGAAGAAGAAGATGAACTGTCCTTAATCTCCAGAAGGCTAAATCAACTCTGGAAGACCAAGCAAAGGAAGTTCAGAGGCTTCAGAAGTTCAAAGAAATTTGAACGTGGAGAATCTTCTGATGACAGAAGATTTGACAAGAAGAAGGTCATGTGCTATGAATGCAATGAGCCTGGACACTACAAGAATGAATGTCCAAATCTTCAGAAGGAAAGTCCCAAGAAAAAGTTTCATAAGAAGAAAGGTCTTATGGCAACCTGGGATGAGTCAGAAGATGATTCAGAAGATGAGCAGGCTAACTGTGCGCTGATGGCGACAGAAGATGATGGATCAGAATCTACATCAGAATCAGATTCTGAAGAGGTATTTTCTGAACTTACTAGAGATGAGTTAGTTTCCGGATTAACTGAACTTCTGGAATCCAAGTCTCAGATTTGTATTAAATACAAAAAGCTGAAAAAGCTATTTGAATTTGAAACAAAGAGGCTTGAATTGGAAAATTCTGAATTGAAAGATAAACTTTTAAAATTATCCAATGATGTTGGATCTCCTTCTAATTCAGAAAAATCCACTCCTAGTCTAAACCATATTCTGAAAGAATATGATTTAAGTTTCAGGAAGTTCTTATCTAGAAGTATTGGCAGAAGTCAGCTAGCTTCTATGATATATGCCGTATCTGGAAACAAAAGAGTTGGCATTGGTTATGAGGGTGAAACCCCATACAAACTTGAACCTGTTGATGAAATGAAACTCACATACAAGCCATTGTATGATCAGTTCAAGTATGGCCACTCTCATGATATTAGGCACACTTCACATGCACAAAGTTTTCACATAACACACACCAAGAAGCATGTGACACAACCTAGGAAATATCATGAAACTCATATTAAAAATTATCATGCTGTTCCTCCTATTGCTTACAATGTTAAACCCAAGTTCAATCAGAACTTGAGTAAATCTAACAAGAAAGGACCCAAGAAAATGTGGGTACCTAAGGATAAGATTATTCCTATTGCAGATATCCTTGACTGCAAAAAGGACAAAGCACAACATGTCATGGTACCTGGACTCTGGATGCTCGCGACACATGACAGGAAGAAGGTCTATGTTCCAAGACCTGGTGCTTAAGTCTGGAGGAGAAGTCAAGTTCGGAGGAGATCAGAAGGGCAAGATAATTGGCTCTGGAACTATAAAGTCTGGTAACTCTCCTTCCATTTCTAATGTACTTCTTGTAGAAGGATTAACACATAACCTCTTATCTATCAGTCAATTAAGTGACAATGGTTATGATATAATCTTTAATCAAGAGTCTTGCAAGGCTGTAAATCAGAAGGATGGCTCAATCCTATTTACAGGCAAGAGGAAGAATAACATTTATAAGACAGATCTGCAAGATCTTATGAGTCAGAAGGTGACTTGTCTTATGTCTGTTTCTGAAGAGCAGTGGGTCTGGCACAGGAGATTAGGTCATGCTAGTTTGAGAAAGATCTCTCAGATTAACAAACTGAATCTTGTCAGAGGACTCCCTAATCTGAAATTCAAATCAGATGCTCTTTGTGAAGCATGTCAGAAGGGCAAGTTCTCCAAACCTGCATTCAAGTCTAAGAATGTTGTTTCTACCTCAAGGCCATTAGAACTCTTGCACATTGATCTGTTTGGCCCAGTCAAAACAGCATCTGTCAGAGGAAAGAAATATGGATTAGTCATCGTAGATGATTATAGCCGCTGGACGTGGGTAAAATTCTTGAAACACAAGGATGAGACTCATTCAGTGTTCTTTGATTTCTGCATTCAGATTCAATCTGAAAAAGAGTGTAAAATCATAAAGGTCAGAAGTGATCATGGTGGTGAATTTGAGAACAGATCCTTTGAAGAATTCTTCAAATAAAATGGTATTGCCCATGATTTCTCTTGTCCTAGAACTCCACAGCAAAATGGGGTTGTAGAACGAAAGAATAGGACTCTGCAAGAAATGGCCAGAACCATGATCAATGAAACCAATATGGCTAAGCATTTCTGGGCAGAAGCAATAAACACTGCATGCTATATTCAGAATAGAATCTCTATCAGACCTATTCTAAATAAGACTCCCTATGAATTGTGGAAGAATAGAAAGCCCAACATTTCATATTTCCATCCTTTTGGATGTGTATGCTTTATTCTGAACACTAAAGATTATCTTGGTAAGTTTGATTCCAAAGCACAGGAATGTTTCCTTCTTGGATATTCTGAACGCTCAAAAGGCTACAGAGTATACAATACTGAAACATTGATTGTAGAAGAATCAATCAATATCAGGTTTGATGATAAGCTTGGTTCTGAAAAACCAAAGCAGTTTGATAATTTTGCAGATTGTGATATTGATATATCAGAAGTTGTTGAGCCAAGAAGCAACGCATCAGAAGCAGAGCTTCTCAGAAGCAAAGAATCTGAAGATCAAGTATCAGCTTCTCTGGAGGATCTAAGCATTTCTGAAGAACCATCTGTCAGAAGATCATCCAGACTCATCTCTGGTCATTCAGAAGATGTCATTCTTGGAAAGAAGGATGATCCAATCAGAACAAGAGCATTCCTTAAGAACAATGCAGATTGTCAATTAGGTCTTGTATCTTTAATCGAGCCAACTTCTGTTGATCATGCTCTAGAAGATCCAGACTGGATAATTGCTATGCAAGAAGAACTGAATCAGTTTACAAGGAATGATGTTTGGGATCTTGTTCCTAGACCAGATGGATTCAATATAATTGGTACAAAATGGGTCTTCAGAAACAAGCTCAGTGAGAAAGGTGAAGTGGTAAGGAACAAAGCCAGACTGGTGGCTCAGGGTTATAGTCAGCAAGAAGGGATTGATTATACAGAAACCTTTGCACCAGTGGCCAGGTTAGAATCTATTCGTCTATTAATTTCATTTGCCACTCAACATAACATCACTCTTTATCAGATGGATGTCAAGAGTGCCTTCTTAAACGGTTATATAGATGAAGAAGTTTATGTCCATCAACCTCCTGGTTTTGAAGACTCTATGTCTCCTAATCATGTTTTTAAACTTAAGAAATCATTGTATGGATTGAAACAGGCTCCCAGAGCTTGGTATGAACGCTTAAGTTCTTTCCTTCTGGATAATGGTTTCACTAGAGGAAAAGTGGACACTACTCTCTTTTGTAAAACCTTTGAAAAGGATATTTTAATTTGTCAAATATATGTAGATGATATTATTTTTGGAACATCTAATGCTACACTTGGAAAGGAGTTTGCTAAGTCTATGCAGGCTGAGTTTGAAATGAGCATGATGGGAGAACTCAAGTATTTCCTTGGAATACAAATAAATCAAACATCAGAAGGAACGTATGTTCATCAAACCAAGTATGTGAAGGAACTTCTGAAGAAGTTTAATCTTCTAGACTGCAAAGAGGCCAAAACTCCTATGCATCCAACATGCATCCTAGGTAAGGATGAGGTAAGTAAAAAGGTAGATCAGAAGTTATACAGAGGTATGATTGGATCTCTTCTATATTTGACTGCTTCTAGACCTGACATTCTGTTCAGTGTTTGTTTGTGTGCTAGATTCCAATCAGATCCTAGAGAATCTCATTTAACTGCTGTTAAGAGAATTCTAAGGTATCTGAAAGGTACTACTAATGTTGGTTTAGTTTACAGAAAATCTAAAGAATACAACTTAGTAGGATTCTGTGATGCTGATTATGCTGGAGACAGAATTGAAAGAAAAAGTACTTCAGGAAGTTGCCAATTTCTTGGAAGTCATTTGATCTCTTGGTATAGCAAGAAGCAAGCAACTATTGCTCTATCAACAACAGAAGCAGAATATGTCGCTGCTGCTGGTTGTAGTACACAGATGCTCTGGATGAAGAGTCAGTTAGAAGATTATCAGATATTTGAGAGTAACATTCCTATATTCTGTGATAATACTTCTGCTATATGTTTATCTAAGAATCCTATTCTTCATTCAAAAGCTAAACATATTGAGATTAAACATCATTTCATAAGGGACTATGTTCAGAAGGGTGTTATATCTTTAAACTTTGTTGATACAGACCATCAATGGGCTGATATCTTTACAAAACCCCTGGCTGAAGATAGGTTTAAGTTCATTCTGAAGAACATCAGTATGGATTTATGCCCAGAATGAGAAGATGAGAAGTTCTCATGTATGAGTATCTTCTGAAATAAAAATGGATTATTTTTTATATCAGAAGTTCTGATTGAAATCTTTTAGAAATTATGATTCGGTTATTACTAACGTCTCATTGTCTAAGTTGATTCAGAACCTCTTTTAAAGCAAAACAGTTGTTACGTTTTATCTCGGGATGGTAAACCTGACGTTACTATTCGTGGATAAACGTGCGTGCAGTTGAAGGGACGCCGACCATAGGTAACTGTGCTAGTCACCTCATTTGTCTTTATTATCTCTCCTCACGTCGCGTAACATTAAATGCTAGTCATCATTCGTTTCATTTTATTTCCTGTTCAAACTCTTCTCTTTCCCTCTCATCTCTCTCTATCTCTTTGCATTTCTTCATCAAGCTTTTTCTCTCTCTCTCTTCCATATCAAACCCTACTTGTTCATTTTTCTGCAAACCCATCATGAACTCTCCATCAAGCCCAGGAAATAATGAAAATGATCAAAACAACAAAAGAAAAGCTGTTGAAACATCACCTTCCAAACCCAAAAAGATCAAAATCACCTATGATCCTCTCAAGGTGAATCCATTCGAAGCAATGCTGTCTGGAAATTATTCTAGACGAGTGTTTCATCCTCCTGGTGAAAGCCCTCCATCATCTCCATCTTCTTCCTCATCTTTCGACCTTCAAGACTCAGCTTCCTCTTCATCTAACCTTTCCTCTCCCTTAGTCTCTTCTGAAGAAATCTCTTCATCTTCACCTGCTGGGAATACTGTCTCTGGTAAAGATGGTGGAAGATCTGCATCAGAACCAAGTCTCCCTGACTCCTCGCCTGAAAGCCCGAGAAGCAGTCAATGAAGCGTTTCACTTCTTCATGGCATGCTGGCACAGACGTTGTCTTAGCTAGGGTCCTAGGATTTGGTCTTTGTAGTTTTCTTTTCCTTGTTGCTTCTGCTTGTTAAACATAGGAATTTCTTGTAAACCTTTTTGATTATCAATGAAAAGTTTCTTTGTGTTTTACATTCCAGTAAATGTTTTTGAAATATTCTTTTTGATGTTATGACAAAAAGGGGGAGAAGATAAATGATAAATGATTTGATTAAATCTATCAGTTGCTGGGTAAAGGCTCCCACACATTCACTAACAAGAACTGCAAGTTCTATATGGTTTAAGTGTTTTGCAGGTACAGAGAAGTGAAGTGAATCTTCAGAAGCAAACACTAGAAGCAAAACCATAAGAAGCGTTATTCTGTAAAAGGAATAAGCTCTTGGAAACTGAAGCAAGCTGAGTGCTGTCAAGCTTTAGAGATCAGAAGCAAGAAAGAAGAATGAATCAGAAGCACTGATAATAGAATTTGAATATCATTGTCTATCCTGTTCTGACAAAATTCTATTTGCTCTGATACATATAATGTTATGGCTCTGATACATTATTTGCTCTGATACATTATTTCAGCCTATATGGCTCTGATACATATAATGTGTTCAAACATACATTTTATGTTCTAACTCGTTCATGCTGACTTTTGTCGTTTAGTTTTTGTTCTGTAACATTTCAGGATGTAGAGATGCTCTGATGATGCTCTGGTACATTCAACAATGTTCTGATACAAATCTAGCATGAAGTGATGATTGGTAGACATTCAAAGTTCTGAAGCTATCCGAGGGAAGCAGAAATCAGAAGATGTGAATGTTCTAAAAGATCCAGAAAACTCAAGTTCTGAAGCTGTCCTGAATGGAAGCAGAAGTCAGAAGCTGTGAATGTTCTGAAGATCAAAGAAATTCAAGTTCTGAAGCTGTCCACGATGGAAGCAGGAATCAGAAGCTGTGAGTGTTCTAAGGATCTAAAGAAATTCAAGTTCTGAAGCTGTCCAATGGAAGCAGAAGTCAGAAGCTATGAATTCTCTGAAGGCAGAAGCTTATATGATCGTCTCTACCGAAATAATCAGGGAAGTCTTTTATCAAAGTTCTTCGAGTATTTATTTCAGGGGGAGATTATTTATCTCAGGGGGAGATTGTTAATCTCAGGGGGAGACATATTCATATGCTTATGCTATAGCTGTGTAATTTGTCTTTTGCCGTCTACTCTTTCTGATCGCAAATTCATATCATTTATATATGTTTTTGTCATCATCAAAAAGGGGGAGATTGTTAGAACAAGATTTGTTCTTATCAATTATCTTAGTTTTGATGATAACAATAATATGAATTTTGCTTAAGATAATATGGTACTCTAATCCAATGCAATTTCCCTTTCAGGAAATATATAAAGAGTACGCATAATTCAGCGCTCAGAAGTTGTGTCTCAAATGGTTCAGCATGCAACATCAGAACATGGTCTGGCAAGACATCAGAAGATGGTCGAAGCAGAATCAGAACATGGGTCTATGGAAGCATCAGAAGAACATGAGATCAGAAGCACTGAAGATCAGAAGATGGTATCACGCAACAGAAGCACTTCAAGATCAGAAGATCAGAAGATGCTATGCACCAAGCTGTTTTGACTCTGATGATATTCAAACGTCGTATTCACAAACATCAGATCAGAAGGAAGTACAGGTGGCAGACTACGCTGACTGACAAAAGGAACGTTAAAGCTACTAAAGGCTACGTCAGTAGACACAGCGTGAACAAGGCTCGAGGCAGTTGACAAAAGCGTATAACATTAAATGCAATGCTGTACGGAACACGCAAAGCATTAAATGCACTCAACGGTCATCTTCTCAACGCCTATAAATATGAAGTTCTGATGAGAAGCAAGGTTAACGATTCTGCACCAAAACAACATATATCAAACTTGCTGAAACGCTGTTCAAATCTAAACTCAGAATCTTCATCTTCATCAAAGCTCACTACATTGCTGTTGTAATATCTTAGTGAGATTAAGCTTAAACGTTAAGAGAAATATCACAGTTGTGATTATCGCTTTTAAGAAGCATTTGTAAACTCTTGAATAGATTACATTAAGTTGTAAGGAACTAGAGTGATCGTGTGATCAGTATACTCTAGGAAGTCTTAGCAGTTGGCTGAGCAGTTTGTAACTAGAGTGATCGTGTGATCAGTATACTCTAGGAAGTCTTGGCAGTTGGCTGAGCAGTTTGTAACTAGAGTGATCAGGTTGATCAGTAGACTCTAGAAAAGTCTTAGGAGTGAACTAAGCAGTTGTTCCTGGAGTGATCAAGTTGTGATCAGAATACTCTAGAAGACTTAGTCGTGGACTAAGTGGAAAACCATTGTAATCCGTGCGATTAGTGGATTAAATCCTCAGTTGAGGTAAATCATCTCTGCGGGGGTGGACTGGAGTAGCTTCGTTAACAGCGAACCAGGATAAAAATAATTGTGCAATTTATTTTTATCGTCCAAGATTTAAAGTCACACTTATTCAATCCCCCCCCTTTCTAAGTGTTTTTCTATCCTTCATATTTTTCCAAAGGACTACCCACTTGATATCGCAAGCTTGCCTGACACCATATGCAACCTCTACTACTTGCAAACCTTGATTTTATCTTGCTGCTCAAAACTCACAGAATTTCCTGAAAATGTTGGAAAATTAAGTAACTTGCGTCATCTTTATATTGATATGACAAGCATAATAGAGATGCCGAAGCAAATTGCTGAACTAGAAAACCTTCAAACTCTAACTCTTTTTGTAGTAGGCAAGAAAAATATTGGTTTAAGTGTTAGAGAGCTTGGGAAGTTTCCTAAGCTACGGGGAAAGTTACTCATCAAGAACCTGCAAAATGTCAATGATGTCATGGAGGTAAGTGGTACCAACTTGAAAAGCAAAGAACATATTGATGAACTGACGCTACAGTGGGGCAAGGAAACTAATGACACACTTAATGAAAAAAATGTGCTTGATATGTTAGAACCATCTACAAACCTAGAAAAACTGAGCATTGGATCATATGGTGGGACAAGTTTTCCAAGTTGGTTTGGAGATCCTTCGTTTTCTAACATGGTGTCTCTCAGCATTAGTACTTGTGTGAATTGCATGACACTTCCATCACTAGGGCAGCTACCTTCTCTCAAGGACTTGCAGATTATTAGAATGACATCTATTGTGGCAATTGGGCAAGAGTTCTATGGCATGGCAGCAGGAGGTTCCAATTCTTCGTTCCAACCATTTCAATCCCTTGAGAATTTGGAATTTTCGTTCATGGGAAATTGGAAGGAGTGGTGTCCTTTTCCAGACAACATGTTTCCTTTTCCCCGTCTCAAAACTCTGAGGTTAGTAAGTGTCAATAGGAATTAGTTTAGTTATAGATTAATTGTTTGTTCCTAGAATAAGGGAAACAAATATTGATTTGTTCTCATTAAATCTAATTAATTGTGTAATTACTTGTATAACCCTGTAACCTCTATATATACCAGAAATAACAATGAGAAAGGCATCAAGCCAAGAATTATTGACATGGTATCAGAAGGTTTTCGATCAAACCTGTGAATTTTAGGTTAATCTTGGCTTTATTCAGCGACACTCCACTGGGTCGCTCTTGAAATCATCTCGGCAGATCTCGGTTCTCGATAATTTCTTCCAAGCTCGCGATTGTGATCTTTGGTACTTACAATCGTTCTTCGGATCAGTTCATGGTCGTGCTCACAAGTTGCAATTTCGGTGTTGCTCCTTATTCGCAAATTGTGTTTGATTTGGCCGTGCTCTCGTAGGTGCCGGCAAGTATTTTATTCCAGTTTTTCTTTTTTTTCTTTTCACGTTGATAAGAAAAAAAATTGACAATCAAGAAAGGCAGCACTCCTGTATTCATCTAGGGCATCTTTTCTTTCTCTTGTAAACAAGTTCCAGCGGCACATATTTTTTAGTATCTTTTTCTAGCAACGTGTAGTATCTTTTTCCAGCATCTTTGTTATTTGACAATTGCTACCATGGCTTCGGAAAAGGAAAGAGATAATTTTTGTGTTCGTTTTACCGGAAAAAATTATTCAGCTTGGGAATTTCAGTTCAGAATGTATGTTAAAGGGAAGGGATTATGGAGTCACTTGGACGATATCTCTATGGCACCGTTAGAGACAACCGATTTAGATGCATGGGAAACCAAAGATGCTCAAATTATCACTTGGATTCTTGGTACTATTGATCCTCAGATGATTAATAATTTGCGATCTGTCATACCCCAAAATTTGCCCACACTCTTTAGTGACAAAAATATTCGAAACCATTTCAAAAATTGGATTTTATAAAGTCTCGGGTTCATTTACATTGACATCCTGATTTTTATAAATATTTGATTTAAAGTCTATTTTAAAAATATAGTTAATTTACTCTTAAATTGCTTATATTTTAATAAATAAAAAATGATAGCCGATGCTTCATACACTTTCAATTGGCTATTTATTTCAAACAAATAACATAGCACAATTGGTAAGGAAGTAAGACCTACAAGCAGAAGGTCACGGGTTCAAATCCCGCTTGGTGCATTTCCATGTTTTTAAACTATTTTTCTTAATCTTGGTCATCAAGAAAGGTCCATGGGCCTTTGGGTTGGATATTTTCCTTTTTAGGATTATTTTGACCTAGTTCTCAGTCTATAAGTAGTGACTCTCCACTCTCTCATTTTCATCAACAATTTTCTAAACTTCCTCAACCATCAAACATTTTCTAACCCTTCAAATCTTTTTAGGTTTTCTTTTCAAATTTTTATTTTTTGGCCGATGATTTCAATATGAGGCCTTTCTTAAAATGATTTTTACAACATTCTCAAGTACACTGTATTTCTTTCTCAAATACACTGTATTTGACGGTACATATTTTCCATAATCCTTATATAATATACTTTTTTACTAATATCCATAATTACACTTATTTTATTACATACTCGTCACTTTTTTTTCTATGCACATGTTATTACTAAGATTCTCCACTAAAAAACTTTAACCCGTGCAAGCTTGCTTCGTTAGCAGCCATAATCGATTTCCAGCATATACCATCATCACAAAAAATCAATTTTTATAATATCATCAAATAACCAGAAAAGAGCTTCATGAATTTGTGATAAAGTCTGAAAGTTAACTTTCACAGTTGTACAGTAATTATTTTGTTGTCACTACTGTTTTCTTTTCAGGTCACAAGCAAACCTACAACTCAACCATTACAGATCTGTGACATTACCGACAATCCTGCGTCGAAGAATAGCAAAAACAAACAACAACGCAGCATCATCAGCATCACAACGTTCAATGCAAACTTCTTCGACTCAATACAACTTCAGCACACGGAAACCAGGATCGCAACAAACAATAATCTCCAATTCAAATTTCACAAACAATATACACATCATTCCACAATTTGATGCACTAATATTTAGATCTCCCATCCCTCCGGAGCCGCCGTCGCCCAGCCATCGAAACCCCTCAGCACCCCGACGAGACCACCAGCGGACAACCTTCTCACCGCTGCAACTCACGGAACTTCCATCTTCGACCACACCCGCTCACCAGAAGATACAACACCACGCATCACCGGCGCGAACAGCCGCAATCACCATCATCGATTCAACAGTTAACAACACCGAAGTGACAACGACACGGATGGAAAGCAACATACAAAGTTGAATCTGCAACGCACCCTTCGATTCCGACGGTAACCATTCGCCCCCTTCCTTTTGTTTTGTCATTTGCAATTGTTGTCGTTGTTTCCACGAATTTGAGTGAGGCCATGAATTAGAGATGTTGAGTTGAGCGAAGAGTGTTGCTATTGTTATGAAAACGATGGAATGCAAATCATAAGCAGAGATTTCAAATAGAAAGTACAGGGAGAGATATGAGAGAACAGAGACACTGAGTGAATGGTTTGTTTGAGAGAGAATACCTTTTTCATTTGATTGTTTTGTTCTGATATCTATTTTCCCAATTTGTTAATACTTTTTGTGGAGAAAACAAAATAATATTGGTACAGGGACCAAGGTGTGGCGGCTAGCTGTTTAGTTCTTAGGGTTTGAATCTTTTTGTTTCAAGTGGCTTTCTGGGCTAAACACATCAAGCCCAATTCGGTTTACCCTAATACATCTCGCCTAATAACTGCACCCCCATGAGTTTGTGTCTTTTTATTTTGCTTTGGGCCAAACATTAGGCCCAATTTCATTTCACTTCCTATACCCTCCATTTTATTTCTTTGACACATTTATTTCTGATTTCATATTTTTTGGTTTTAATATTTGTTGATCTTTTTAAGTTCTATTTATTTTCTTAACACAAAAAATACAAAAAAAATGTTTTTAGATTAGATTTTATATTTCCATATTAAAACGCCAAAAATATTTTAAATTAGTCATTTTCTTTTAGAGTATAATATGTCTAGTTTTGTTAAATATATGTTACTAACATTTTCTCTTTTTGTGAGGTACTACACTTGAGGCCTTCAGACTCTTTGGACATTCACCACTTATCTAATTTTCGTTCATATTGTCTTTTACTCCCGATTTTTTAATAAATAATGTAACTGCTCATGAGATGTAATAGTTAAATAGGACTTTTACTTTCCGCACTCCTTTATTATGTATCTCTCCCAAAGCCCTGTAATAGCTTAGGACCTTTATTTTCCGCACCATATAAACTGCTATATAATTGTTAGATGTATGTTAATAGGATTGTATGGAAAGATAAAAATTGAACGCTAGCTCACCAATTTCAAAGATAAATTATAATCGAATCCAACACACTTGCACTCACTCACCCCTAGGGTACGCTCCTCTTTGGTTGCCTTCGATTATAAGGTCGTGTCCCTCGAATATAGAGGTACCCATTAGCAAATTGCCCCTCGATTAAAAATCATCAAAGATCATGGTCCCTCGATGACCCTCGGACTGTTGCCTACGAATACATGATCTAGTCCCTCTAATGGTTGCCTACGAAAGATGATTGTCCCTTCGAATTTGCTAAGGGTGCCTCTACTTGTTGCCTTCAACGACCTCTGATGACCCTTCGATAGTCCCGCACGTCCAATATAAACAAGGACTACCTACTTCCATATAGTATGGATAGTCCTAGGAACTTTAAAAAGCATAGAAAAGGACCAATTATTTAGGGTAGTGCTCTTAATATGCCTAGCTCAACTTAAAAACATCTTTTCAATACTCTTTCAAAAACTAAGGCTACGCATTTACGCTAAAGTCCTTATACTTCTTTTCAACTCAAAACAAACAAAACATGAGCTAAGCAAGTTAAGAGCCCGTAGATAACTACGGATGGAAAGGGTGCTTACACCTTCCCTTTTCATAACTTACCCTCCGAGCCCGTTTTCTTTTCAAAAGGTCTTTTTCTGTACTTTTTGCCTTTCCTAAAATTGGACAAAATAAAAGTCGGTGGCGACTCGTGCTCACCGCAACATTTGTTTGCAAAATATTAAAGTCAGTTCACCGTGTTACAGAACTGGCGACTCTGCTGGGGAGTCTTTAAGAGGGGTTTACCTTAGGGCTTAGTTCATTATAAATGTTTTTAATTGTTTGTTTGTATGCTTTATTTTTAAGGGAATTGCTTGGGTTTGTTATTGTGTGAATGATCCTACACCCGGATCTGAGTACCTTAGGAAAATGGCATGAGATCAAGGAGACTGCACAGCGTATACTGATGTGGTTGATCTGATGGCCATCGTTAGTGTGACACATTGGCGTGTCCTGGTGTTCCTTGGGATCCGACTCGAGGAAACACTTGGCTGCTGCGTGGTGTCATTAAGCACTAATTCGCCTCTAGAACCTTAGTTGAACTAAACTTTGGCCTTTTAGAAAGTAGCGAGATGGCTGGCTTTGGTTCCGACTGAAGTTGGTTGATACTCGAAGCTACACTCATATGGACTGGACTTTTAGGACATTTTCGGTCGGTGATTCGATTGCTGAACTGAAATAAGTGCCTTCGAGAAAGGTCAATGATATGAGCTCCCTAGAACCCGGTCTTAGTCTAGGACAGGTTGAACCAACTAAACTTCAGTGGGGAGGGTATTTACCTTTGAACTTCGTGCAAGACTTTAAACCTAAGGACACTTGTGTGACTTGCTTGTGCGTTTTATCTAACCACTTGATTTTCTCGCAGGATTTGTTTATACCCTAACCGTTTGGTTTCCTCGCAGGATTTGTTTATATCCTAACCATTTGGTTTCCTTGCAGGATTGGTTTATACCCTAACCGTTTGGGTTTCTTGCAGGATTTGTGTGTACACTAACAACTTGAACTCTTTGTAGGAATTACTCGTCCTTATCACCTAACTAACCTTTTTCAAGGATCTCAAGTATTTAGGGCGCGCAATTCCACGTGCCATCATCAAGAGCCACCAGATTCCTAACAAGGGGCAAGAGGATTTATTTTCCTCTAGCCAGATACCTTCGAACTCAAAGGTACAGTTCCTATCAAGGGGCAAGAGGATTTATTTTCCTTTAGCCATATGCCTTCAAACTCGAAAGTGTCATACCCCGAATCAGAGGCTATGACCCACTGGATATGGTGAGCTTGATTCTTATAGAAGGACGTTCAAAGATGAAAAGTCAAAGTTCTTCAGACGAAGCTGCTACTAACAGACAAGCTTCTCATCTTACTATTTTATTCTCCCTAAAGCTAGATACTTACAACTCTTGTGTGGCTTCGTCAGAATCTTCTCCCTAGAAGTAATCTGTAGTTTCAAATACAAACGCCAGGTTTATTTTCCACACTGGGGCACTTAGCCATTCGATTGATGATTGTCATCCGTTCAGAGGCAAGGCTCATGACCTGATTGATGCAAAGGCTATCACATTCACACCTGCGTGCCAGATTTGAAGTTCTCCTTTGACTCAACGGATCATCTGAAGCATTAAGTCCATACGGAGAAAATCTCCTCAACATTGACAATCTCTATATCGTCATGCATTTTCATGCGTAATCTTTCTTGTTTTGCTTCAATACTGCTTATATGTCATACTTGTTTGTTTTTTAACTATAATAATGATGCATTGAACATGTTTGTCTTGAAAAAAATCATTCACTCTCGCTCCAACATGTTTTTCTATGCTTGTGATACGAAACTCTCGGTGATAAAGCATGATAACTCCGAAGGGAGAATGACGAACACATAATACTCATAATCTCAAATGGTGTGCTTTCGAGTAAAACCCTGTTGATGATGTACAGGCATTGTTTCAAATCCCCAAACACTGGAGATATAAGGAAGTTAATCCCTTGTCAACCCCTTTGAGCCTTGAAATAGGAGTTTCTTTTCTATATGAAAAACCCTCGTATTTAACCCAGGGGCAGGGTAGTGTTCAGTTAAACTGGTTGAGCATTCAAAATTCATCAGGAGCACGCATATAAGGATACAATAATGGTTATCCTTCAAAAGGTTGAGGAAAAGTCGAGACCGCAATGTTCATCTCTCGCGCAATAAGAGGTCAAATATGACGATACAACAACGACGATCCTTCGTCAGCCAAGAAAGGAGGCAGTCACAATCTTTCCAACAAATCAAAGACGTCTCAGGATCATACGACTTGCAAAAAAAAAGGGTAAGAACGAATTAAAAAAAAAAGAAGAGAAAAAGAAAGCCCGCTAAGTCAATAACTTGAAAACAAATGACTAAGGCAAAAGTTAGGGCATCCCGCTGGACTTCAAACTCAGAATTCAAAAGAATTTATCCAGGCAAAAGTTAGGGAAACAAAAAAGATCCTCAACAAAAGGGGCAAATTCGTGTGTCTATAAATACAAGATCGTGTGATCAGACGCCAAGAATAAAAGGTAAGTGACTACCATGTCCAAACACCTCATCAACCCCTCAATCGTACGTCTCAAGCTCCTCTTGAAGGATGAATGCCCGCGTCAAGTTAACTGAACTTAGGTTGGAGAACATCACGAAGGGGGTGGGCACCAATAAATTTTGAGCCTAAAAATCCTTTTTTTTTCTAAAACCATGAACCTAGCCACGCTACAACCCTCAAAAGTCCTAATTGAAGCAGGGTTAATTCGAAAGCATACTGTAAACGAGAATACGGTAAACCGACTCCTGAGAGTTTTGCTAAAAAGTTTGAGTTGGTATCACACCATCTTTCACAAAAATCGATGTTTTGACATCCTTTAAAAAAAATCTTTTTAAAAAAAAATATATATTCAAGACAAACATGCACTTTGCATTAGAATTATATTTCTCATACTAAACATTCTTTGCATATGAACAAGTACTTGACACCAGGAAAGCTTCCATCATGAACTGCAGATGAAAAATTTAATCCTCCCAAGGGACAATTTGTCTTCAGAACTCCGTTGAGTTCGAGCGAGAATATCTCAAATACTGATCACCCTTAGGGGCACAAAAAAAAGTTGAATACCCTTTCGAGTAAGAATTCATATATCTGGGGCAATCAAGTCAAGACTCGAAGACTCTCTCAGAAGTGTTGATCAATCAGGGGCATCGTTCCTAAACTCATGATACTGGGGCAGGTTGCTTGTGGTATCACAGAACTCAGAAAGTCCTCCCGACAGACAAAGTGGCTTCAAAAGCGCATCAAAAGCAGAAATGTTTCCTACGCCTGACTCAGTCAGCTAAAAAGCTTGTATATAGAAGGAGCATATTACCACTCCATCTACCAGAGGCAATTTGGTCACAGTTCATAGAACCTCTCAAAGACGTTGAACCACCATAAAGGTTAGGCCACCACTGGGGGCATGTTGCATTAGTCACAAATTTCAAGAAGAGCTGTGTGGCTACCAGTATCACATGGTGTCAGTATCAGTCTCTCATACGAAGTTCTAGATCCCGTAATCTCAAGTATCAAGCATACCGGGTTACTGAAACCAGGGGAAGGTAGCCTTCCACAAGCGAAGGATCATATATGGTTAAAAAATGTTTTCCAATAGCAAGTACTCAGAGACATGGGGCAATAAAAAATTGAAATCTCAGGGAATCTTCCCCACAGAGTAGTTTCCACAAATATCCCCACATAGAGATCCTCAAGAAGGTATCTTCAAATAATCTCTTCTCAACAGAGACTTGGTTCCCCAACGGAGTTTACATCTCTAGCACTACCGGTTCTCCGATACAATCTTCTTCTCCAACAGGGTTTATTCAAACTCACTGTTCCCAGTAAAGTTGACACTCACGGTGGAAACTTGGTCGGTTATCCATCTCTCATATCCCCAATCAGGGCGCATCAGGATCAAATCACTCAAGCTACTTTCATCCCTAAGCGGTAATAAAAATCCCCAGTTGGATATCATCGAATGGAAGACAGGAATTCTCAATACCCTTGTCATCATCTCCGGCATCACACAGAGATTTATTTTCTCAACCAGCAATTAATATACAGAGTTACCAATATGCTTCGACTATATAGTCCATCCATGCATCATCCACAATACATACATAACATACAACATTCTCGTTTATTTCGAGAATCTCATTCACATTACATACATAACATACAATATTCTCGTTTATTTCGAGAACCTCACCAATACATGCATCATGACATTGCATAAAACTTATTTTGCCTTTTCAGGTCATTCCACAATCAAAAGAACATTATCATCCATATACAGTGCAAAGGCGATTGTATCAACAATTCAATCTTAACGCTCATTCAAGACATAAATACGATTCTGATGCTTCATTCCAGGTCTTTCTCCAAAGATAATTCAAAGAATTTCTCATCCTTTATAGGAACCTTTCTAGGTAGTCTTTTCTAAGACGTTTATCAGCCTTTCTAGGTAGTCTTTTCTAAGACCTTTCTTATCCTTTCTAGGAACCTTTCTAGGTAGTCTTTTCTAATACGTTTCATATCCTTTCTAGGAACCTTTCTAGGTAGTCTTTTTTAAGACATTTCATATCCTTTCTAGGAGCCTTTCTAGGCAGTCTTGTTTAAGGCGTATCACATCCTTTATAGGAACCTTTCTAGGTAGTCTTGTTTAAGACGTTTCATATCCTTTCTAGGAGCCTTTCTAGGTAGTCTTGTTTAAGACGTTTCATATCCTTTCTATGAGCCTTTCCAGGTAATCTTCTCTAAGAGATATCTCCACCTTTTTAGGTAATCTTCTCTAACGTATTTATCCAATCTTTTCTAAAGACATCTCTTGCCCTTTCAAGGAGCTTCTCAGTTAATCTTCTACAAGACACTTCTTCCCGAGCTTTGTTTAAAGCCTAATCTCCTTTACATCAGTCAATGATCTACCCTATTCAGGAACCTCTCCAGGTAGTCTCCCGTAAGACGTTACTTCATCTCTCCTTCAGATACAATCAATGCACACGATCCAGCCTAAAAAAACGTCTGCTTTAGACAAACATCTTGTCAACACCTGGATGGCATCTTCAAGCCCATCTCCGTTAAAAGTCCCTGCATCAGCAAGGGCAAATTTCTTGGTATTCTAGTGTTCAATCCTCTTCCACCTTCAGATTTCGACTGGCACACAAGCCAATCTACATCCTCAGGTTTAAGAAGATTGAACAGGGGCAGCTGTCATACCCCAAAATTTGCCCACACTCTTTAGTGACAAAAATATTCGAAACCATTTCAAAAATTGGATTTTATAAAGTCTCGGGTTCATTTACATTGACATCCTGATTTTTATAAATATTTGATTTAAAGTCTATTTTAAAAATATAGTTAATTTACTCTTAAATTGCTTATATTTTAATAAATAAAAAATGATAGCCGATGCTTCATACACTTTCAATTGGCTATTTATTTCAAACAAATAACATAGCACAATTGGTAAGGAAGTAAGACCTACAAGCAGAAGGTCACGGGTTCAAATCCCGCTTGGTGCATTTCCATGTTTTTAAACTATTTTTCTTAATCTTGGTCATCAAGAAAGGTCCATGGGCCTTTGGGTTGGATATTTTCCTTTTTAGGATTATTTTGACCTAGTTCTCAGTCTATAAGTAGTGACTCTCCACTCTCTCATTTTCATCAACAATTTTCTAAACTTCCTCAACCATCAAACATTTTCTAACCCTTCAAATCTTTTTAGGTTTTCTTTTCAAATTTTTATTTTTTGGCCGATGATTTCAATATGAGGCCTTTCTTAAAATGATTTTTACAACATTCTCAAGTACACTGTATTTCTTTCTCAAATACACTGTATTTGACGGTACATATTTTCCATAATCCTTATATAATATACTTTTTTACTAATATCCATAATTACACTTATTTTATTACATACTCGTCACTTTTTTTTCTATGCACATGTTATTACTAAGATTCTCCACTAAAAAACTTTAACCCGTGCAAGCTTGCTTCGTTAGCAGCCATAATCGATTTCCAGCATATACCATCATCACAAAAAATCAATTTTTATAATATCATCAAATAACCAGAAAAGAGCTTCATGAATTTGTGATAAAGTCTGAAAGTTAACTTTCACAGTTGTACAGTAATTATTTTGTTGTCACTACTGTTTTCTTTTCAGGTCACAAGCAAGCCTACAACTCAACCATTACAGATCTGTGACATTACCGACAATCCTGCGTCGAAGAATAGCAAAAACAAACAACAACGCAGCATCATCAGCATCACAACGTTCAATGCAAACTTCTTCGACTCAATACAACTTCAGCACACGGAAACCAGGATCGCAACAAACAATAATCTCCAATTCAAATTTCACAAACAATATACACATCATTCCACAATTTGATGCACTAATATTTAGATCTCCCATCCCTCCGGAGCCGCCGTCGCCCAGCCATCGAAACCCCTCAGCACCCCGACGAGACCACCAGCGGACAACCTTCTCACCGCTGCAACTCACGGAACTTCCATCTTCGACCACACCCGCTCACCAGAAGATACAACACCACGCATCACCGGCGCGAACAGCCGCAATCACCATCATCGATTCAACAGTTAACAACACCGAAGTGACAACGACACGGATGGAAAGCAACATACAAAGTTGAATCTGCAACGCACCCTTCGATTCCGACGGTAACCATTCGCCCCCTTCCTTTTGTTTTGTCATTTGCAATTGTTGTCGTTGTTTCCACGAATTTGAGTGAGGCCATGAATTAGAGATGTTGAGTTGAGCGAAGAGTGTTGCTATTGTTATGAAAACGATGGAATGCAAATCATAAGCAGAGATTTCAAATAGAAAGTACAGGGAGAGATATGAGAGAACAGAGACACTGAGTGAATGGTTTGTTTGAGAGAGAATACCTTTTTCATTTGATTGTTTTGTTCTGATATCTATTTTCCCAATTTGTTAATACTTTTTGTGGAGAAAACAAAATAATATTGGTACAGGGACCAAGGTGTGGCGGCTAGCTGTTTAGTTCTTAGGGTTTGAATCTTTTTGTTTCAAGTGGCTTTCTGGGCTAAACACATCAAGCCCAATTCGGTTTACCCTAATACATCTCGCCTAATAACTGCACCCCCATGAGTTTGTGTCTTTTTATTTTGCTTTGGGCCAAACATTAGGCCCAATTTCATTTCACTTCCTATACCCTCCATTTTATTTCTTTGACACATTTATTTCTGATTTCATATTTTTTGGTTTTAATATTTGTTGATCTTTTTAAGTTCTATTTATTTTCTTAACACAAAAAATACAAAAAAAATGTTTTTAGATTAGATTTTATATTTCCATATTAAAACGCCAAAAATATTTTAAATTAGTCATTTTCTTTTAGAGTATAATATGTCTAGTTTTGTTAAATATATGTTACTAACATTTTCTCTTTTTGTGAGGTACTACACTTGAGGCCTTCAGACTCTTTGGACATTCACCACTTATCTAATTTTCGTTCATATTGTCTTTTACTCCCGATTTTTTAATAAATAATGTAACTGCTCATGAGATGTAATAGTTAAATAGGACTTTTACTTTCCGCACTCCTTTATTATGTATCTCTCCCAAAGCCCTGTAATAGCTTAGGACCTTTATTTTCCGCACCATATAAACTGCTATATAATTGTTAGATGTATGTTAATAGGATTGTATGGAAAGATAAAAATTGAACGCTAGCTCACCAATTTCAAAGATAAATTATAATCGAATCCAACACACTTGCACTCACTCACCCCTAGGGTACGCTCCTCTTTGGTTGCCTTCGATTATAAGGTCGTGTCCCTCGAATATAGAGGTACCCATTAGCAAATTGCCCCTCGATTAAAAATCATCAAAGATCATGGTCCCTCGATGACCCTCGGACTGTTGCCTACGAATACATGATCTAGTCCCTCTAATGGTTGCCTACGAAAGATGATTGTCCCTTCGAATTTGCTAAGGGTGCCTCTACTTGTTGCCTTCAACGACCTCTGATGACCCTTCGATAGTCCCGCACGTCCAATATAAACAAGGACTACCTACTTCCATATAGTATGGATAGTCCTAGGAACTTTAAAAAGCATAGAAAAGGACCAATTATTTAGGGTAGTGCTCTTAATATGCCTAGCTCAACTTAAAAACATCTTTTCAATACTCTTTCAAAAACTAAGGCTACGCATTTACGCTAAAGTCCTTATACTTCTTTTCAACTCAAAACAAACAAAACATGAGCTAAGCAAGTTAAGAGCCCGTAGATAACTACGGATGGAAAGGGTGCTTACACCTTCCCTTTTCATAACTTACCCCCCGAGCCCGTTTTCTTTTCAAAAGGTCTTTTTCTGTACTTTTTGCCTTTCCTAAAATTGGACAAAATAAAAGTCGGTGGCGACTCGTGCTCACCGCAACATTTGTTTGCAAAATATTAAAGTCAGTTCACCGTGTTACACGATCTTTTTCCACTGCTCAAGAGATGTGGAACTATTTAAAGCGTATTTACAATCAGGACAATGCAGCCAAACGTTTTCAGTTGGAGCTAGAGATAGCCAATTACCAACAAGGTAATCTGTCAGTTCAAGAATATTATTCTGGTTTTTTGAATTTGTGGACCGAACACTCTGCGATTATACATGTTAATGTTCCCAAGAGTTCTCTTGCAGATGTCCAGGAGGTCTCCAACACTAGTAGCCGAGATCAATTTCTTATGAAACTTCGTCCAGAATTTGAAGTTGTCAGAGGTGCTTTGCTCAATAGGAATCCTGTTCCTTCTTTGGATACTTGTGTCGGTGAACTTCTAAGGGAGGAACAACGTCTACTTACTCAAGGAACCATGTCTCATGATGCTGTCAATTCCGAACCTGTGGCAATTGCATATGCTGCTCAAAGTAGAGGAAAGAGTCGTGATATGCAACAAGTCAAATGTTTTTCTTGCAAACAATTTGGACATTTGGCTCGCAGTTGCAGTAAGAAGTTTTGCAACTATTGCAAACAACAGGGTCATATCATCTCTGGCTGTCCCACACGTCCTCCCCGACCAACACAACGTTCAGCTCAAGCATTCCATGCCACTACCAACTCTGCAGTTGGTCCTCTCCATACTGATACATCTACTGGTGGTGTTCTACAACCCGAAGTGATTCAACAAATGGTACTTTCTGCTCTTTCAGCCTTGAGAATTCAGGGTAAGTCTTCTAATGCATCTCAACCATGGTTTCTTGATTCGGGTGCATCCAATCACATGACGGGTTCCTCTGGATACTTGCAAAATTTACATTCCTATAATGGTCATCGACAAATTCAAATTGTTGATGGTAGTAAACTTTCTATCAGTGATGTTGGTGACATAAACTCTAACTTTCGTGACGTGCTTGTATCACCCGGACTTGCTTCCAACTTATTGTCGGTTGGTCAATTGGTGGATAACAATTGTAATGTTAATTTTTCTCATGATGGTTGTCTTGTGCAGGAGCAGGTGTCGGGGAAGGTGATCGCGAAGGGGCCTAAAGTGGGAAGACTGTTTCCGCTCCAGTTTAGTTCGAGTCATTTATCTTTTGCGTGTAATGTTGTTTTGAACTCTTATGAGGATTGGCATAGAAAATTGGGCCATCCTAATTCTGTTGTTTTGTCTCATTTATTTAAAACTGGTTTGTTGGGAAATAAACATGCTTGTACTGCTTCTATTTCTTGTTCTGTTTGCAAATTGGCTAAAAGTAAAACACTTCCTTTTCCGTCAGGTGCTCATCGTGCTTCTACTTGTTTTGAGATGATTCACAGTGATGTGTGGGGAATGTCTCCTGCAGCATCTCATGCTCACTATAAATATTTTGTCACATTTATTGATGATTACAGCCGTTTTACTTGGATATACTTTCTTAGATATAAGTCTGAAGTGTTTTTTATGTTTCAGAAGTTTTTGACATATGTTGAAAATCAATTTCAAGCAAGTGTTAAAATTTTCCGCTCTGACTCAGGAGGTGAGTATATGTCTCATGAATTTCAGGAATACCTTCAACAAAAAGGGATATTGTCTCAACGGTCTTGTCCCAATACCCCTCAACAAAACGGGATGGCAGAGCGAAAGAATCGCCATTTACTTGATGTAACGCGCACCTTACTTCTTCAAGCTTCTGTGCCATCCCGATTTTGGGTAGAGGCTCTTTCCACAGCCGTATTCTTGATCAATCGTCTTCCTTCTACGGTTATTGATTTTGATTCTTCATTCTTTCGCCTTTTTAAAATTCAGCCTAATTATAGTGATTTGCATACTTTTGGGTGTGTTTGTTTTGTCCACTTACCTCCATTTGAAAGGCATAAGCTTGGAGCGCAGTCTGTTCAATGTGCATTTATGGGGTATAGTCATTCTCATAAGGGATTTGTGTGTTATGATGTCACTAACCATCGTTTTCGCATTTCTAGAAATGTGAGATTTTTTGATAATCAGTTTATGTTTCCATGTGTTTCTCCTGCCATTCATGATATTGTTACTCTTCCTAAGTTTTCTATTATGCCTCAATCTATTGAACGTTATAAACCAGGTCATGTATATGTCAGAAAACACAGGCAACAGGTTCCCACACCCCTTCCCGACGCTGAACCGCCACCTGATCCTGTACCGGTTGAACCACGACGTTCTGGTCGAATATCACGCGCACCAGATAGATATTCACCAGACAGGTATGATTCCTCACATACTTCTTTGACTGCCACACTCTCTAGCATATCTATTCCTACTTGTTACTCACAGGCTGTTAAAGATGTGCGATGGATAAAAGCAATGAATGAAGAGCTTCAAGCTCTTCAAGAGAATTTCACGTGGGATATTGTCTCTAGTCCTCCTGATGTCAAACCTATAGGTTGCAAATGGGTGTATTCTGTGAAATTGAATTCTGATGGGTCCCTCAACCGTTACAAGGCTCGTTTGGTTGCTTTAGGAAACAAACAGGAATATGGAATTGATTATGATGAGACATTTGCACCGGTTGCCAAAATGACAACTGTTCGCACGATCATATCTATAGCTGCTTCTAGTGGGTGGTCTCTTCATCAAATGGATGTGAAGAATGCTTTTCTTCATGGTGACCTGACAGAAGATATATATATGACTCCACCTCAAGGCTTATTCTCTTCATCAAAAGGCGTGTGCAAGCTCAAACGCTCCTTATATGGTTTGAAACAGGCACCTAGAGCATGGTACGAGAAATTCCGCTCCACTCTACTTGGATTCTCCTTTACTCAAAGTCAGTATGATTCCTCATTATTTATTCATAGCACGTCTGCGGGTATTGTTCTGCTTCTTTTATATGTTGATGATATGGTTATTACTGGTTCTGATCATGCTTCCATTCAGCGACTTAAGCAACAGTTACAGGCCGCATTTCACATGAAAGATCTGGGTAATCTTCATTATTTTCTTGGTCTTGAGGTTCATTCTACATCAAAGGGCATTTTTCTCCATCAACACAAATATGCTACAGATTTGATTTCTATGGCTGGTCTTGAATCGGCTATTCCGGTAGATACTCCTCTTGAGGTTAATGTTAAATATCATCGTGATGATGGTGATCTTTTGCCTGATCCCTTATTGTATCGACAACTTGTGGGTAGCCTCAACTACTTGACTATTACTCGCCCTGACATATCTTTTGTTGTTCAACAAGTAAGTCAATTTATGCATTCTCCTCGCCATCTTCACTTAGCTGCGGTTCGTCGTATAATTCGCTACTTGAAGGGAAGCTCTTATCGTGGTTTATTCTTTCCTGCTGGAACTACTCCTACATTGAGTGCTTATAGTGATGCCGATTGGGCAGGGTGTCCAGATACTCGACGATCTGTCACTGGTTGGTGCATGTTTCTTGGTTCTTCATTGATTTCATGGAAAAGTAAGAAACAAGCGAGAGTCTCTAAATCTTCTACTGAATCTGAGTATCGTGCCATGTCTGCTGCTTGTTCCGAAATCATTTGGCTTCGCGGACTTTTGGCTGAACTTGGATTTCCTCAAACAGAGCCAACTTCACTTTCTGCTGACAATACAAGTGCCATCCAAATCGTTGCAAATCCTGTTTTTCATGAACGCACCAAACATATCGAAGTTGATTGTCACTCAATCCGTGACGCATATGATGATAGAATAATATCACTTCCTCATGTCAGTACTCAGTTGCAAGTTGCAGATATTCTTACCAAGGTTGTTCCGCGTCCACGTCATCAGTTTCTTGTTAGCAAATTGATGCTCATTGACCAGCAGCATCAATTTGAGGGGGGATGTCAATAGGAATTAGTTTAGTTATAGATTAATTGTTTGTTCCTAGAATAAGGGAAACAAATATTGATTTGTTCTCATTAAATGTAATTAATTGTGTAATTACTTGTATAACCCTGTAACCTCTATATATACTAGAAATAATAATGAGAAAGACATCAAGCCAAGAATTATTGACAGTAAGGTGTCCCAAATTGAAAGGACATTTACCTAGTCATCTTCCTTCCTTAGAAGAGATTGAAATATATGATTGTGATCATCTCTTGGCAACACCACCTACTCAACATTGGCTCTCCTCAATAAAAAAGATTCGTATTGTGGAAGATTCAGACTCAATAAGCAATACTGAAAGGAACCAATACTCATTGCTCGAGAGTGATTCTCCATGTCTGCTGCAAACAATAGACATATGGAGCCGTCATATGCTAAAATCTGTACCTAAAATGATTATAAACAGCACCTCTCTTCGAGAATTGGATCTCAATGGTATTAGTTCTCTCACTACGATTCCAACGAATGGCTTACCCACTTCTTTGCATTCACTTTCTATTACAAATTGTGAGAACTTAGCATTCTTTCCTCCTGAAATGTGGAGCAATTACACATCCCTTGTGACTCTTACATTAGAAGACTGCAATGCACTTACCTCCGTCCCATTGAACTGTTTTCCTATGCTCCAAAATTTTTCCATCTATGATTGTAACAGTTTGGAATCTATTTTTATTTCAGAAACTTCTTCCTGTAGCTCTTCAACCCTCCAATCTTTTCATGTCCGTGATTGCGAGGAACTTAGATCACTACCTCAACGGATGGGCACCCTCACTGCTCTTGAAAAGATATTTCTACGCAATCTTCCAAAATTGAATTTATCATTATGTGAAGGAGTTTTCTTACCTCCCAATTTACAATCAATTGTGGTTGATTCTGTGGGGATAACAAAGCCGGTAAGAGAGTGGGGTCTCCAATGTCTCACTGCTCTTTCATCATTGCAAATTATGGGTGATGATATTGTGAACATATTGCTCAAAGAGCCGTTGTTGCCCATTTCCCTTGTGTCTCTATATATCGTTGGTCTCTCTGAAATGAAATGCTTAGAAGGAAATAGACTTCGATACCTCTCCTCTCTAGAATTCCTTTTCTTTGCTGATTGTCCAGGGGCTTGTATCATTGGCAGAAAAAACCTTCCCCTCCTCGCTGAAATCACTTGATTTTTATGAGTGTACAAGACTAAAGTCATTCCCAGAAAACAGTCTTCCTACCTCTCTTGAGGTACTGTGCATTTCTAATTGCCCATTGTTAGAAGAAAGGTATAAAAGGAAGGAACATTGGTCCAAAATTTCTCACATCCCAGTCATAAGAATAAATGAGCAAGTCACAATATGAGTCATGGCCATTGAGAAGCTAAGAGAATGAAGAATTCCATTCCTGTTTCAGGTATGAATATTACTTTTTACTGTATTTGTTTTATAAGGTATATATACTTGTGTTCATTAATATTGTCAAGTTCCACAGTTATCAAATGAGATTTTTAATTCTTCATGCAATGATTTGACATAGATTGCTAGAAGACTGAGATGAAAAGAAGAACAACATTTGATTGCTCAAGAAAGTTATTGTCTGTCCTCTTCTCCGACACTGCAATCTATTGTGTATCTATCTGTTTTATCATTCTGTTGCACTTACATTTTCTGATGAATGCAGTGGTTAATTTTATCTTAATGTACCATACAAATATTTATATGTTTTCTTTCAATCTGAACCATGTGCAATAATAACCATGTGAAGACATTAATGTATCAGTATTATTGAATGTATCATTTGAATCATACTACAGTGAGTATTACTTTGATCATGACTATATACAAGTATGTGATCTAGTTAGTAATTATTCCGTTCTTGTGCTCTTACTCAATGATACAGGTTGTTATTTCAGAGAATCTCATTGAATTACTGATACATATTGGAAAGCTAATTAATTAACATCACCTTGATAGCAGCTATGAAGATAATGGAGATGCCAATGCATATTGTTGGACTATAAAACTTTCAAATTCTAGTTGTCTTTGTGCATTGGCTTCTATGTTGGGACAAATTTTCCAAGTTGATTGGGAGATTGTTCTGTTTTCAAACATTACTTTCATTTGGATAATACCTTCTCTCAAAGACCACCGAGATAAATGGTAAAAAAATAGAGTGGAAACAAGTTGGCTCATCTCAGAGTTCTATGACATAACAGGTGCAGATACTAATTCTCCATGTCCAAGAATAATTTCAGGTATGAACATGTTTTCTTAATGTCACTAGCCAGAAAATTATTAGTTTCTAATTATTGAATTATAAGGCGTGTGGTTGGTTTTGTGCACAATCTAAGAGACCCTTAATATCATCAAGTTCCACAGTGATCCATGAGATTTTTAAATTTTATGCAATGATTATCATACTGAGAAAAACATGACTCAAACAAACGAATACTATTTAACTCTCAGAAGTAAACTGATATTCCATTTTAATTCCATTACAATCAATTTATTTTAGATCAATGAAAATAACGATGCATTGTATAACTGAATCTCGAAAGGCTCACTACTATTTCAAGCTTGAGAATTGATGGTAATGATGATAGTGTTAACATGTTGCTTCATCACCTGTGTCTTTTGTAATCACTAGTCTCCATAAAATTAAGTCCATAGAAGGAAATAAGATTCAACACCTCTCTTCACTCGAAAGTCGAAACACTTTGTTTTTACCATTGTCAAGTGCTCGAGTTGTTGGACGAGGTGACATTACCTTGTATGTCCATTTTATATTTCTTTTATTTTTATATCTTTATGAATACTACTCATTAAATGCTATTAAATTATTTATTTATCTTTTCAAATTTTGTTTATTTTAGTTATCTAAAGTTT
Organism: Vicia villosa; assembly: GCF_029867415.1. NCBI lineage: Eukaryota > Viridiplantae > Streptophyta > Magnoliopsida > Fabales > Fabaceae > Vicia > Vicia villosa. Next base: position 195,543,996 of record NC_081182.1, on the reverse strand, counting down.
CTGTGTATTATAATTTAGAGTCATATCCATTAAATTCATAAAATGGTAAACAACTTTGATTCAGCGATCTCATGAGATACATCAAGTTAAATGTTGTAGACAACTACACATTCATAACTCGGTTCTGATTCAAGCATTGGCTTGATTGATTGTACAATGCAATCTCTTTTCCTGAAAATTTGCTCGATAACAATTCAACGAAATGCAAAGTGGAGAAGAGGACTGCTTCGAGTTCAAATTGGAACTGAAGATGGAGATGTCGCCAATGCAAATTGTTGGACTAGAAAACTTTCAAATTCTAGCTGTTTCTGCATTGGCTTGTATGGTGGGACAAGCTTTCCAAGTTGGTTGGGAGATTGTTCTGTTTTCAAACATTACTTTCATTTGGATAATTACCTTGTCTCAAAGAATTGCAAATAAATGGTAAAATAGAGTGGAAACAATTTGGCTAGTTCTATGGCATAACAGGTGTAGATACTATTTGGCTCATCCCTGAGAACTACGAATTTGGGAGTATATCAAATCGGAAGGAATGACCTTCCTTTGGAGGTGACATGTGTGAATTTGGGAGTATACTTTCATTTGGAAAATTTCCTTTTTCTCGTCTTGAAACTCTGATGTTAGATAGATGTCTTGATCATCTGCACACAACAACACTTATGCTGTATTGGCGTTTCTAGGAAGTGATTCTCCATGTCTTGTGCAGTAAGTGGCCACTCTACATTTAAATATTATATTTTACTTCCTTTTTTTTGTGTTTTAGTGTGAATAGGAATTAGTTTAAATGTATTTATTTAGTGTAATTACCGATATAGCCCTGTAACCTTTATATATACGAGAAATAATAATGAGAAAAGTATGAAGCCAAGAATTATTGACATTTAGTAAATGGACAAGAACAATAAATCTTGTGTTACGAGATTTTTCATATACAGTTAGTTACCTTGTTTTGCAGAAGCATATTGCTGAGATACTTAATCAGATATGTGCAGATCAATCAGCAAAAGTAAACAATGTGAGAAGTATCCTTCAATGAAACACTATAAGTTGAGGTACTTAAACTTTTCATTTGCTTCAATTACGCTGGCTTCTCAAGAAGAACTATCCTTCAACGAAACATTATCAATATTACATATTTTGTGTAGCATGCCTCTTTACGAGATTTGATTGTTCCTAGCAATCCGATTTTTGTATGCTCTTAACCTTGCCTTTTCTATAACTATTAAGGTTTGCATTTTCATTCTAAGTTGCATGTACTGTTCATTTTTATTCTTTTGTTGTTAAGAGAGACTAACTGTTAAGGCCTGCATAGCTTATCATATCTCTTATAGAAGCAGCAGGAGCTGTTTGACTGAAGCCAGAAACATCCACGATGAAAATAAATTAAAGTGATTGTGTACAGAATCTCAATTATGCAGCTGCTAGAAAAATGTAAGGTCTGTTTATGTTTGGTGGTCTTTCACGAAACCAGTAGTGGATTGATCCAGCACTGAGGCTGAATACTGGAGCTTGGGTGAGGTCTCTGCTGACTTACTCGGGATTCAAACCTTTCTCACTGAGCTGTGTTCCCTCTACTGTTCCTGTGATATTTTGTGACAACCAATTTTTCATTCTGTTGGCACATAATCCTGTCTGGTACACTAGGATGATACACATGGAGATTGACTTTTTTTTTTTGTTTGGGAAAAGGTGTTGGCTAAGAAATTCTCTCTTGAACATTCCAGGTGGTGTAGACCAGTGGGTTGATATTGATATGCTTACAAAGCCTGTCTCCTCCAAGTTTCTGCTGTTCCGTTGCGCTTCAAGCTCAATGTGTCTGCTCCTGTTTCTTCAGACTGCGCACCTTGAGCTTAAGCGACAATTTGTAAAAGTTAGTGCCAAATGTGACACTTTGTAACTAACTAGGGATTCAGATTATTCAATACAGAAACAGTTAAGAAATGTCTATTGCTTGCAATGTTCGTTTCTTTCAATAACACTATTTACATTAGTTAGCAATTAGTATTAAATTAATGCAAGCCCCATACTTTTGGAGATTGTGATTTTTTCCTTTTGATAAAATATGAAGTAGGCCAAGGATAGTATACACTGCTATTCGAAGGGAACATGCTTATCTTTCAACTGCGTAAAAATTATCTATGTTTTCTGTTGCAGAATTCTACTCGGTTTTATTGCATTGATATTATCTATGTATTTGAAATTTTCTTTGACAAAACTTCACCTACTGGGACGATTGGTTGAGATTATAAGAGAATCACAAAGGACGACAATTTATGAAGAATATATAATTTTGGAGAACGTGTAAGTTTTTTATTGTACTTTTGTATTACATGGTTATTTGTGTAGGAACTTTGCATGCTTTTAAATGTTGCCACGAGAACAATGATCTTATCGAAGAAAGGAATAAAAGTGTAACAGGAGTATGAAGCTTGTGTAAAGAAATCAAATTTAGTTTGAATAAAAGTCCCTCATTAACTCTTCAAAAAAACATTAATAACTGGTGTTGACAGTAACATCCATTATTGAAAATTCCACCTCTGGAAAAGAATCAATTATTGAATCACTTTTTCTTATACTTTCCTCACTCTTCCATCAGCTTTTTCTAAATGCTATGCTGTGTTGTTCTTATCCACTCGTTTGCTTTATTGCTATTGGCATATATTCCTTGGAACCTTTACTAATTCGACTTTGGTATCTATATTATTCATTTTCTTCCAAATTCATTCATTATACTTCAATCTTCAGAGCTTTTATTTTCCTTCAAATTTCCATTACAACTTTCTTGCTTCCTGCATTTCTTTAACTTTTGAATATGGCTGCAACTTTGGTGGGAGGGGCTTTTCTCTCTGCAACTGTTCAGACCTTAGTTGAGAAACTTGCTTCAAAAGAGTTTCTTGATTACGTCACAAGCACCAAGCTCAATGTCTCACTCTTGAGGCAGTTGAAAACAACACTGCTCACTCTTCAAGCTGTTCTAGATGATGCGGAGGAGAAGAAGATCAACAATCCTTCTGTCAAACAGTGGCTCGATGACTTGAAAGATGCTGTCTTTGATGCTGAAGATCTGCTCAACCAAATTAGCTATGATTCCCTTCGGTGCAAGATGGAGCACACACAAGCTGCAAACAAAACTAATCAGGTGTGGAACTTTCTTTCTTCTCCTTTTAAAAACATATACGGAGATATCAATTCCCAAATGAAGAACATGTGTGAAAGCTTGCAACTTTTTGCACAGCATAAAGATATCCTTGGTTTGCAAACTAAAAGTGCTAGAGTTTCTCATAGAACACCTTCGAGTTCTATGGTCAATGAATCTGTCATGGTTGGTAGAAAAGATGACAAAGAGATAGTAATGAACATGTTGCTATCAGAAAGCAGTACTGGCCAGAACAATATGGGCGTAGTTGCAATTGTAGGCATGGGAGGTGTCGGAAAAACAACACTTGCACAACTTGCTTACAATGATCAAAATGTTCAAAAGCACTTTGATCTCACAGCATGGGCTTGTGTATCAGAAGATTTTGATGTTTTTAGAGTAACCAAAACTCTCCTTGAATCTGTCACTAAATCACCATGGGAAACCACTAATCTCGATTTACTTCGAGTTGAGTTAAAGAAAAATTTGAGGGACAAAAGATTCTTCATTGTGTTGGATGACTTATGGAATGACAGTTGTTCTGATTGAGATGAACTTGTATCTCCGTTGATTTATGGAAAAAATGGAAGCAGAGTGATCATCACAACACGCCACAAAAAAGTAGCAGATGCTGCACGCACATTTCCTATTTTTGAGTTAGTTCCTCTATCAGATGAAGACAGTTGGTCTTTACTCTCTAAACATGCATTTGGAAGTGGAAACTTTTCTGAAACTCAAAAGCGAAACGTAGAAGCAATTGGAAGGAAGATTGCAAGAAAGTGTGGTGGATTGCCAATAGCTGCGAAATCACTTGGAGGACTGTTGCGTTCAAAAGTAGATACTGAAGAGTGGATTGAAGTTCTGAACAATGACATATGGAACTTACAAAATGATAATATTCTGCCTGCCTTGCGCCTGAGTTATCAATATCTTTCCTCTCAATTGAAAAGATGCTTTTCCTATTGCTCTATTTTTCCAAAGGACTATCCACTTGATAGGAAGAAATTGGTTTTGTTGTGGATGGCAGAAGGCTTCCTTGATCATTCTCAAGACAAAAAAACCATGGAAGAAGTAGGTGATTGGTGTTTTACTGAATTGTTATCCAGATCATTGATTCAACAATTGCATGATGATTCTCGTGGGCAAACTTTTGTCTTGCATGACCTTGTTAATGATTTAGCTACTGTTGTATCTGGAAAAAGTTGTTACAGACTTGAATCAGGCGCTGAGATCTATGAAAATGTTCGACACTTTTCGTATAATCAAGAATTTTATGACATTTTCAAGAAGTTTAAGAATTTCTACAAATTCAAATGCTTGAGAAGCTTCCTACCCATTGACTCTAAAAAGCCAGTACCTAATTTATCAATAAAGGTTGTCGAAGATTTGGTACCCACATTTGGAAGGCTGCGTGTGTTATCGTTATCAAGATATAGCAATATCACCATGCTACCTGTTACAATTGGCAATTTAGTGCAGTTGCGCTATCTAGATCTCTCTTACACGAATATCGCAAGCTTGCCTGACACCGTATGCAACCTCTACTACTTGCAAACCTTGATTTTATCTTGCTGCTCAAAACTCACAGAATTGCCTGAACATGTTGGAAAATTAATTAATTTGCGTCATCTTTATATTGATGAGACAATCATAATAGAGATGCCAAAGCAAATTGTTGAACTACAAAACCTTCAAACTCTAACTGTTTGTAGTAGGAAAGAAAAGTATCGGTGTAAGTGTCAGAGAGCTTGGGAAGTTTCCTAAGCTACGAGGAAAATTATTCATCAAGAACCTACAAAATATCGTTGATGTCATGGAGGCAAGTGATACAAACTTGAAGAGCAGAGAACATATTGAGGAGTTAACGCTACAATGGCGCGAGGAAGTCGATGACTCACTTAAAGGAAAAGATGTGCTTAATAAGTTACAACCATCACCAAACCTAAAGAAGCTGCGCATTGACTTGTATGGTGGGACAAGTTTTCCAAGTTGGCTTGGAGATCCTTCATTTTCTAACATGGTGTCTCTCTGCATTGATAATTGTGTGAATTGCACGGCACTTCCACCACTGGGTCAGCTACCTTCTCTCAAGGAGTTGAAGATTGCTAGAATGACAATTTTGAAAACAATTGGGCAGGAGTTTTATGGCATGGTAGCAGCAGGTTCCAACTCTCAGTTCCAACCATTTTCTTCCCTTGAGAAGCTTGTAATTGAGGAAATGTCAAATTGGGAGGAATGGCATCCTTTTCAAGGGGACATATATCCTTTTCTCCGTCTTAAAACTCTCGAGTTATCTAAGTGTCCTGAACTCAGGGGACATCTGCCAAGTCAACTTCCTTCCATAGAGGAAATTAAAATATCTGGTTGTGATCATCTCTTGGCGACACCACCTTCTCAGCATTGGCTTTCCTCGATAAAAGAGATTTATATTGAAGGGGATTTGAATTCAGAAAGCAATACCGAAAGGACCCAATGCTCATTTCTTGAGAGGGACGGTCCATGTCTGCTGCAAAAAATAGTGATAATGAGCTGTCCTATGATAAAATCGGTACCTAAAATGATTATTAACAGCACCTGTCTTCGACACTTGGCTCTCCATGGTGTTAGTTATCCAACTGCGTTTCCAAAAAACAGTCTCCCCACTTCTTTGCAATCACTTCGTATTAAAGAATGCGAGAATGTAACATTCCTACCTCCTGAAACATGGAGCAATTACACATCACTTGTGACTCTTGAATTACAGAGTAGCTGCAGTGAACTTACCTCCTTTCCATTGAACTGTTTTCCTATGCTCCAAAACCTTTCCATTTGGAAATGTAGGAGTTTGGAATCTATTTTTATTTCAGACACTTCTTCTTGTAGCTCGTTAACCCTCCAATATCTTGATCTCTTTGATTGCGAGGCCCTTATATCACTACCTCAACGGATGGACTCCCTCACCGCTCTTCAAATGATATTTTTAGGCAATCTTCCAAATTTGAATTTATCATTATGTGAAAGAGCTTTCCTACCTCCCAATCTACAAGATATTACTTTTGAAAATGTGAGGATAACAAAGCCGGTAGTTGAGGGGAGTCTCCAATGTCTCACTGCTCTTTCATCATTGCATATCGGAGGTGATGATATTGTGAACATGATGCTCAAAGAGCCGCTGTTGCCCATTTCCCTTGTGTATCTAGAAATCGTTAATCTCTCTGAAATGAAATCCTTAGAAGGAAATGGACTTCGACACCTCTCCTCTCTAGAAAGGCTTTACTTTATTAATTGTCCAGAGCTTGTGTCATTGCCAGAAAAAATATTTCCCTCCTCGCTGAAATCACTTAGTTTTTATGAGTGTCCTAGACTCGAGTCATTGCCAGAAGACAGCCTCCCTACGTCTTTTGAGCGGCTGATCATTGAAGATTGCCCACTGTTAGAAGAAAGGTATAGAAGGAAGGAATATTGGTCCAAAATTGCTCACATCCCAGTCATAGAAATAAATTTCCAAGTCACAATATGAGCCATGGGCATTGAGAAGTCAAGGAAATGAAGAATTCCAAAGTCAGATAGAGAAACATGAGAGTGAAATGCATCAAGTTATGAAGATGAAGTTATGAGGTGTTTCTTGTTGAACAAGAGTTTTTTCAAATTTGTTAGCTTATGTTATGTATGTATGAGTTGGTTATATATTAAGATTGTGTTTGTATCTGTGACTGACTTAAATAAGCATGTTCATATATATAGAAAAAGAAACAACATATAGCTACAATTACTTATGGTGTATTTTCAATTCTCTAACCTGATGATTTTATTAGAGAGGTCACTATTTAACCCGATTGTTACAGTTATTTGTTAAAGAAGTACATTTTTTTTTTCAAAAACATTAATTGATTTTGGATGTTTTTATTTCGTTTTCTGTAGGTTTAAAAAGAAAATGATAGTTTGAAACAATTTCAAATAAGAAGTTGTTTCAAGTAGCTTTGTTAAACAATTTCAAATAAGAAGTTGTTTCAAGTAGCTTTGTTAAATAATTCAAAGATAACGGAGATGCCGCCAAAGCAAATTGTTGGACTAGAAACTTTCAAACTCTAGCTGTTTCTGCATTGGCTAGGAAGTGATTATCCATGTCTTGTGGATACTATTTGGCTCATCCTTGAATCGGAAGGAATGATCTTCCTTTGGAGGTGGAAAATTTCCTTTTCCTCGTCTTGAAACATTGATGTTAGATCGAAGTCTTGATCATCTGCTGAATACAACACTTACGCTGTATTGGCATTGCTAGGAAATGATTCTCCATGTCTTGTGCAGTATGTGGCCACTCTACATTTAAATATTACATTTTTACTTCCATTTTTTAGTAGTGGACTTGTGAGCTAGTATAATCTGTTATGGTTGTTAGGAAGCATGGATTTGGAACTAGTGGCCCAAATCTAGAACCAATGAATTTGGAAACATGAGAGTGAAAAGCATGAAGTGATGAAGATGATAAGTCTTCATTTGGTTGAGGATGACACTTGTGCTGATTCTTCTTCTTGAACAAGAATTTTTCAATTTGTCTACTGTCATTCATTTGGTTTGAAGTATGTTTATATGAGTTGGTTGTAGATTAAAGTTGTTTGTGTGTGTCCATGTTGATGTATAGAACAACAAACAGCAATGAAAGTTCACATTTAAAACATGATAGAAACAAGATAAGCTCAATGAACGTTTGCCAGACATTTATTCATGACACTCTACAAGATGAAGTTCAAGTGTGTGTATTTTAATCAATTAAGCCTAGACTGTTAAATGTAACGCCGAAGAAGAAGATGTAACAAACATAGTTGATAGAAAATCAAGACAGAAAAATAACTAACTTCAAGTTAGTTATCAATTAGTTAATACTTAGTCAGTTGCTTGCTATATAAGCAACCTCACATTCTTGTACCAGGTGACATTTTGTACCGGGTGACATTTTGAGCAATGAGAAACTTAAATACCATTTTCCTTTCATTGATTTCAATGCTTTTGATCAATGTTTTAAAATCCGGACCGAGGTCTGGTCTAATTGTTGGATCAGGTATGCTATTGAACTCGCGAGAACCGGCCAAAATCGGAAAAAACCAGTGAACCGACAGTTTTAGAATACGGGTGAACCAGAGGTTTTAGAAAACCGATGAACCGGCAGTTTTAGAAAACCGACGGTTCAAATTCATTTTTTTTCCTCACAAAACAACGTCATTTTCATGATTTTTAAAAACAAAATTAAAATATAATTAGATTTTATTGAAACCTTATTTGGAACAATTTTTTTCTGTTTGCAATTAGACTTGGTTTAAAATTTATTTAAATTTATATTTTGTATTATTTTGTTGTGAGTGATGACTATATTTAGAATTTGAATTTAAAGAATAAACATGTGAAATTATGATATTTTGAAAATTTTAAATTTTGTAGTTGTGATATTTTTTAGAGACTGAGTCATCCGGTTCGACCGATTTAATAAACATATAGTAATGCAATAGAGTCTGGTTTATTCTACTGAGTTATCAGGTTTAATCCGATTTAGTCATGCGGTTCGACCAGTGACCTAATGGTTCAACCAATGAACCACTGACTCAGTGTTGACTGGTAATTTCGACATAAGCTGGATCGAAGTGAATAAAGTTTATAGTGGGCTTTGGGCTTCAATTAGATAAGGTTGGATAAAACTCAAATTGTTTTAAGGCCAGAAGAATCGAATAAAGTTATATTCGTTAGTGAATTTGAAATTCGAAGTTGTTTTGTTAAGACACATCAAAGACTTGGCGCCTGGGAATAAAGAAGGATTTGAATTCGAAATGGATGATCTTATCTATAAAGACGCGTTGAAGTCTGATATTCGAAGGAGTCATGCAAATTTCGAACGTGGCATGTTCTTGAAGGACCGTTAGGGTCGAATTAGTATAAATAGGAGTCTGAGTGTTAGGATTCAAGGTGTTCGTTTTGTACAAATTACTCAAAATACTCAAAGTACCAGTGTTAGAGAAAAGAGTTGCAGAGAATGTTATTTCAAAGTCATTTACTTTATTAATACAAAGGCATTTACATATCCCTTATGTTTCTTTAATTTTCAGTCGAAGCCTTTGATATTTCAGTCATTTCCGTTCCTTAGTCGAATTACTTTACTTTAAATCCTTGTTAGTCATTGTCTTCAAGAAACCTTTAACATCTTTGTCAACGAAGTGTTCTTGTCGGAACATGAGTTTCAATGTAAACATAATTATAAAATCTTAGACACATGTCATAGGATCAATCTAGTCGATTCTGTAAGTTACTAAAGTATTTGATTTAGAAGACTAGCGGTTGTTTACCAGGTTTCAGGATAAACACCCAATATTCTCACCGATTTAATGACCATTTCGATTTTTAAAACATTAATTTTGATTGTTTAGCTTGAGTTTTAACATAGATAAGTTCGAATAAGTAAATTAAGGTTGAAGATGAAGAAGGTAACAAGCTTCCTACATTTTTTTAGATTAATCATAATTATATTTTCATAAAATAAATTTGAAAAAATTAAAGAGAGTCAAATTTGTGTCAAATGACTTATAAAAAATGACATGATCAATTTATAAGATAAATGATGTGGAGCAAATTTGTATTGATTAAATAAATATATTTCTTTACAAAATCAATCAAATCGAAATTTAATTGTAATAGTTAAATATAATATAATTATTTATGGTGTATTAAAATTCTCACGTGAAAAATTCACATGACTGATTATATTGAAGATGTCACTATTTTTTTTAATGAATTTAAACTAAAAAAATATTATAAATGAATTATCTTTTTAATCTATATATCATATGATGTCTTTATTAAGTGTGTATCAAACAAATAAAATAGGAAATTTCTTTACCCACCTCCTAACCTTCTTAATCATCTCTGGCGAATTTACCAAAATACACCTTATTTCGGAAATACATTTCCGAAAACGTACTTTTATTGGAAAAAAAATGTGTTTTCAGAAATGCACTTCTAAAAACACGAAAAAAATGTGTTTTCGGAGATGCATTTCTGAAAACACCCCCTTTTTTGAGTTTTCTGAATTTTCGGAGATGCATTTCCGAAATATTCCAAGACCAAATTGATCTTGGAATGTTTCGGATATACACTTCCGAAAGAATTCAATAATTATTAAAAAATTAAAATCAAGGTGAATCAATACAATTAATAGGTATAAAATCAAGGTGAATCAATAAAATGAAAGTGAATCAATAAAATCAAGGTGAATCAAAATTTCCTAAACAATTTTAAAGTTAAAAATTATTTTACTAACTTATATAAATCAAAAACATTTTAAGTTCATAAATAAATTTTGAATTCTATAGAGTTAAATATAAAATTTATTCATTAAATAAAATTAGGACAAAATATTTTTTTAATTTTTTTTAAACTAAATAAAAAATTATAACTCATTTTTAATTATGAATCAGAATAGAAATATATAAATATATAATAATAATTATTAATTTTGTAAGTGAAATATATAAATATATAATATATAAATATATAATAATTATTATAAATTAAAACACTCATTTTTTTAATTTTTATAATTATTATATAAATATATAAATATATAATAATTTTAATAAATATATAATAATTATTATAATTATTATATAAATATATAAATTAAAACACTCATTTTTTTAATTTTTTTTGTAAATATATAATAATTATTATAAATATATAAATATATAAATAAAAAATTATAACTCATTTTGTAAGTGAAGTTATTTTAATTATTTTAATTAAAATTATTTTAAATTTTAAAATATGAATCAGTATATTTTAATTATCATTCATAACTCATAAATTATATCAAAATATATAATTATTATTATTCATTACTCATAAATTATATCAAATTTATGATATGTGAATTAATTAATATCCTAAAATTAATTTTTGGGATTTTTAATTTTTTTTGTTTTTTCGGAGATGTATCTCCGAATTAATCAAAATCTCATTTTTTGGGATTTTTTCGGAAATGCACTTCCGAAGTCTGGAAAAATTTATAAAAAAAATATTTCGGAAATGCATTTCCGAAGTGGGGTAAAGTGGGGTTTTCGCTGGGGTGACCCCCATAGGAAGGTGGATAAAGAAATTTTCATAAAATAATATATTTGTTTTTCTTAATGTGTGCACCAAACACATATCATGTTTTGTATATTATATCACAATTATATCATATTCTTATTTAATTTTTTTATTATGTCATATTTATATCTTATCTCGCACGTCAAAGAAAATCTTTGGAGTTTTTCTTTTTTCAGCACATCAATTTTTTCACAGATCAACAACAATTGAAACATACTCAGCAACTTCACAAAATTTGTCTAAAAAATATCAGCTACAACATCTGATTTGTTCCTATTTCTAGTCAACCACATGTGTTTTTCTTTATGAATAAGGCTCAACAACATCTACATTTCTGTCAATGCACCTCTCTTGCATGCCCATTCTGTATATAGTTCTAGTTGTATACGCCTAGGTAACACTCGTGAGGTTTTCTGCATCTTTGTATTTCAAAGCAGCAGCTATGTACTTTGGAGCCATACTGTACTTAGTCAAGTCATTCACAAACTTTCTTTCATGATCTTTTAAACGGCTCAATATGTCATGACTTTCCAAATTCTTGGATAGTTTATGATTGTGCATCCTGCATCTAACCATCACCTTATCGATACCACTTGGAATTGATCTCATCCTAAACAGACATTTAACTTTCATACTATAAATGCCTTTTGAGGAATTAGTGCTTTCAGATGCATTCCTTCTTTTTTAATTTGCTCCTCTCTCACAACCCATAATCAATTTAACCTTCCTCCCAGACATTCCATTAACAGAATTGAATGAATATTGACTACAATAATGTCATGTCGTTTACTAGTAGCATGTGCCCATGCTAAAACTTTAGATTGTGATTTTAATATCTGCCATTTGAAACACATAAATATTAAACTATCACTTTCATAAATACAGGAAAACAATTCAAAACTGTGTTAGTTCAATAGGAAACATATGGTATTTGTGGTGAAGAACTTTGTAAAATCTGTACAGAAATCCGTCGAAGAAGCTACCGGCTCTGGACCACACAAGTAAAGAACAACGTCAGCATACATACCAGAAATTTTAAGCAATTTCAAAATTTCGGGTATACCGGAAATTTCAAAATTTTCAGTAGATTTTGCTAATTGGAAATTTCAAAAATTCCGGTAAGTTACTCTGGTTTTCTATATCTGCACCGAAAATTTCAAAATTTCCGATAATTCGCCACCAGAAATTTGTAAAATACAAATAATTTATGGTAGAAACTCGATTTCGTATATCAGAAATTTCAAAGAGGTACTAGAAATTTCAAATTTACTGATTTTAAAAAGTGATTTTTATTAACAGATGTAACTATTTTTTAAATAAATAGTAATAAGGACATTTTTGTCAATACAAAAATATGTGATGCCAAATATAATTTTGGGGGTGCCGTCTTGAATTCTCAAATTCCCATGTTTTTTTAGCCCGGATTTTTTTTTTGGTTTATCATCACCGGTTTAGTCTGGTTCGGGGGACAGTTCTGGCATCAAGTAGTTCCAGCCCTCTCCAGATCGCAGTTGCAGGGGATCGAACCATGGTTTTCCCTACCAAATCCAACATCAATTTGTTGAAGTACTTTCTCCTCTTCTTCCATAAACAGAAGTTGTTTCTCATATTTGCAATTCTGATTGCTTAATTTGGGGATTTCTTGACCCACTCTATGTTTTTCTTACGCACCACGCGAATTTCCAAAAATGTCCCTGGAAACTAGAAATACATTTATGGGATGCACCAGAACCTTGGAAACCCGAGTTTTAGTGGACGAGACCCTACGTAACAGCTTTAAACTAACCGGAAATACAACTATGGGCAGGAATCAGAGATGTATTTCTGGAAGCGCCCCAAATTCGTATGAATTTTTAAGACCGAAGAACGTCTACAGCATAAGCAAACTGGAAATGCACTTAAGGGATAGAACCATAGATGCATCTCCAGTTTGTATTGGCACTTAAACGCGCGCTGCCTCTTCCTTCCCATAGTTTCAATAACTTTTCATAACATAAAAAAAACTCTTAAACCCTCTCAACCCCTATTGTGTCAAAATCATCCAACTTTGCGAAAAGCTCATCAAGCATCACGCACATCATTGTTCATGCAGATTGAAGGAAGAAAAATCATCAATTGTAAGTTATTTTTGAGCTTTTTAGAGGTAATGTAATTTCACCTAGAAATTGTGTTTTAGGGTCTAAAATTCAAGTTTTTTTTTTAAGTATTTGCAAGTTTAGAAGTCAATATATACGTTTTAGAAATGTTGTTTTTACGATCAATGACCATTTTTTGATTCTTGGTGGCTGAGCTTCGCCATTGACGAAGTAGAAACGTTGCAGGTCGTACAGAAGATGCATTTTCGGTTTTGTTCAACGTTTCATCAAAAACTGGAAATGCATCTCCGATTTTTCATGTCTGCATTTTTTATTTGTTTTGAGTCTGATTCTCATTATTAACGTTTGTTTCGTTATTCTACAAGAATAATGGCTGATGAGAGAGCTTTTAGACTGAGACATGACAGACTTAAACAACACGCTTCTATGCGTGGGGAAAGGAGTCAGGCATCCTAGACTCTTGCATATGGAAAGACTGTGTCAGATGCGTCTACATCTCATGCTGATCATATTTCTACACCTACTACATATTCCTCCCGTAGCAAGAGAGGTTCTCTGGTTCACTCCCCGCCTCCGTCCTCTCGTAGACGCACGTCGTCACTTGTAGTATTTGAGGCAGGAGAGACATCTGGCTTGGTTACTTTTGGCACAATATGCCTGGATTGTATTCAAAAGTTTGATCAAGGGTCTTCTATTGGTACTATTGGATAACCCTACCATGTTTGCTAAGCTGACACGAACGGCTCACAATTAATAATCTCTAAATGTGAAAGTTGAATAACCAACAATTTTAACTTATCGAGAATTAGATGATCTAAATGTGAAGTATTTTAGGAGGTGACAAATTAGAGATAAGAATAGAATTATCAACTACATAATCATAAGCACCAAAATCTAAAACCATGAATCTATATGGAGTGAGATCAACCAACCATGGTAGACAGAATCGCGATCTAACTCGTAGGATCGGACGATTCTGCGATCTTGCATCCCTATTCCGTGCCGGAGTATGGCCAAAATCGTTTTTTGGTGGGCACGGCCAAGATCGTCGCACTTTCTCGTGAAATCGCTCTAATCGGCGCTTCTGAGCGCTTCTGTTCATCTTCCTCAAGAATTCGGGTCCGCAGGTCGGGTCCGCGACCCGGTTCAGAAGAAACCCTAAAAAATGAAAAACAACTCTTCGTATATTTCTTTTATTCTGAAACGCTTCCTTCTGCCAGTAATAAATAGCCCTAGCCTATTAGGTAATAATATTTCCAACTAATTTCTCCCACACGTTAATATTTCCAACTTCCCAAATATAATCCATCATTATCGTCATTTAATTTTCCTTCCTTTACTCAATATTTCCACACGTTAAACCCCTTAAATACAGATTCTCCCTCCCCTAATTCACTCCACCTCTCTCATTACTCTTTAATCCTCTTATCAATTCTCCTTTCTCTCTCTTTAATTCTTTCATAACTACATCAAATCCTCTTCTCACAATCTCACGTTAAAACAAAAAACAATTCTTTGAGAAACTTTTTTCAAACATGACTTCAAGTTCTGGTGTTGAAACTTAGAAGTTTTTAAGTGTTATTTGCTGTTGTTTTGAATGTTTTGTGTTGTTTTAAATTGTCTTGAATTAGTTTCAATGAATATTATCCTATGAAATTTCAGTTTTTTAAAGTAACTTTGTTGTTATTTGAAGTTTTTTTTTATATTATATGCAATATATATGAATTTTAAATTTGGTAGGATCTTACGATCCGTGTTACAATCCCCCGATTTACGATCTTATTACCCCTACCCGGATCTTGCGTAGAATCTCGAGTTTGACTACCTTGCAACCAACAGTAGAATCAACAAAATGAGCTGGGGTGGCTAGAAATGAAATATTATGCTGGATCACAAGCTTTAGAAGTCAGCCACAGTGTTGACAGTGCATGTGAAGGTCCCCAGCGGCGAGGCTCTTGAAGATGACAGATCGGTAGCCTCTAGTGCTTGTGGTGAGTGCATGTTGCTAGATGTGGTGGCTTGCCAATTGTCCGACAACAATGTCTCTAGGATACCCAGAAACCAAATTGTTGAATTGGTCTGGGAGGCTGACCAAAAGATACAACCGTCTCACACTCTCACCAGATGAAACTTGCTGTAAGGTATACATGTGAATACAAATCTTTGGTGCTTATATTTACTTTTAAATTGATTTATTTTATTAGGCTCTGATTAGTGATTAATTGCATTAAATCAATGTTACCTTTTATATTGCTCGCCTAACTCCAATCTCCTGGAATCAACATGGCTTACATTTGATCTTCTTGTGAATAGGAATTAGTTTAAATGTAATTATTTAGTGTAATTACCGATATAGCCCTGTAACCTTTATATATACGAGAAATAATAATGAGAAAAGTATCAAGCCAAGAATTGTTGACATGGTATCAGTAGGTTTTCGATCAAACCTGTGAGTTTTAGGTTAATCTTGGCTTTATTCAGCGACACCCCACTGGGTCGCTCTTGAAATCGTCTCGGTAGATCTCGTTTCTCGGTAATTGAAATCATCTCGGTTCTCGGTAATCTCTTCCAAGATTGCGATTCTAATCTCGGGTGCTTACAAATCGTGTTTGCTTTGATCGTGTTATCGTATCGGTGTCGGCAAGTATTCTGAATTAGGGTTTTGACTTGGTGTCGGCGAGTATCCTGAATTGGGGTGTTGATTTGGTGTCGGCAAGTATTTTCTTCAGTGTTCCGTTGGTGTTTCTTGTTTCACGTTAACAAAATTGTTACGTTAACAAAATTGTTTTTAAGTCATCTCTGATATTATGGCTTCCGAAGAAGAGATAGATCATATTTGTGTTCGTTTTACCGGAAAGAATTATCTTGTTTGGGAATTTCAGTTTCGGATGTATGTCAAAGGGAAAGGATTATGGAGTCACTTGGACGATGTCTCTTTGGCACCGTTAGAGATAACTGACTTAGATGCATGGGAAATAGAAGATGCTCAGATTATCACTTGGATTCTCGGTACTATTGATCCTCACATGATTAATAATTTGCGATCTTTTTCCACTGCCCAAGAAATGTGGAACTACTTGACGCGTATCTATAACCTAGACAACGCGGCCAAACGTTTTCAGTTGGAGCTAGACATTGCCAATTACAAACAAGGCAATCTGTCTGTTCAAGAATATTATTCTGGTTTTTTGAATTTGTGGACAGAACACTCTGCGATTATACATGTTGATGTTCCCAAGAGTTCTCTCGCAGATGTCCAAGAGGTCTACAATACTAGTAGGCGAGATCAATTTCTCATGAAGCTTCGTGCAGAATTTGAGGTTGTCAGAGGTGCTTTGCTGAATAGGAATCTTGTTCCTTCTTTAGATACATGTGTTGGTGAACTTCTGAGAGAGGAACAACGTCTTGCTACTCAAGGATCCATGTCTCACGATGTTGTCATTTCTGAGTCTGCTATGTTTGCATATGCTCCTCAGAGTAGAGGTAAAGGTCGTGATATTCGACATGTCCAATGTTTCTCTTGCAAACAATTTGGACATTTTGCTCAGAGTTGCAGTAAGAAGTTTTGTAATTATTGCAAGCAGCGGGGCCATATTATCTCTGATTGTCCCACCCGTCCTCCACGATCAGCACAACGTTCGGTGCAAGCATTTCCTGCTAGTACAAGCTCTGCAGTTGGTCCTTCCATCACCAATCCATCTAATGGTGGTGCTCTCCAACCTGAAATAATCCAACAGATGGTACTTTCCGCTCTTTCAACCTTGGGAATTCAGGGTAAGTCTTCGAATGTTTCCTGCCCGTGGTTTCTTGATTCTGGTGCATCCAATCACTTGACAGCCTCTTCTGAATACTTGCACAATTTACATTCTTACCATGGTAATCAGAAAATTCAAATTGCGGATGGTAATGCTCTCTCTATCACGAATGTTGGTGACCTCAACTCGGATTTTCGGGATGTGTTTGTAGCACCTGGACTTGCTTCCAATTTATTATCTGTTGGTCAATTGGTTGATAATAATTGTAATGTAAATTTTTCTCGTGATGGTTGCCTTGTGCAGGAACAGGTGTTGGGGAAGGTGGTTGCGAAGGGGCCTAAAGTGGGAAGACTGTTTCCACTTCAGTTTATTTCTAGTCATTTATCTCTTGTTTGTAATAATGTCTTGAATTCTTATGAGGATTGACATAGAAAATTGGGTCATCCTAACTCTGCTGTTTTATCTCATTTATTTAAAAATGGTTTATTGGGAAATAAAAATGTTGTTTCTAATGCCTCTCTTTCATGTTCTGTTTGCAAATTAGCTAAAAGTAAAACACTTCCTTTTCCGTCTGGTGCTTATCGGGCTTCCTCTTGTTTTGAAATGATTCATAGTGATGTATGGGGTATGTCTCCTGTAGTTTCTCATGCTCGCTATAAATATTTTGTCACATTTATTGATGATTATAGTCGTTTTACTTGGATATATTTTCTTCGGTCTAAATCTGAAGTGTTTTCTATGTTTAAGAAATTTCTGACTTATGTTGAAACTCAATTTCATGAAAATGTTAAAAATTTTCGCTCTGATTCTGGTGGTGAGTACATGTCTCGTGAGTTTCAAGAATTTCTTCAACAAAAAGGCATTTTGTCTCAACGATCTTGTCCCAATACCCCCCAACAAAATGGGATGGCAGAACGCAAGAATCGTCATTTGCTTGATGTGACCCGCACTTTACTTCTTCAAGCTTCTGTACCACCCCAATTTTGGGTGGAGGCTCTTTCCACAGCTGTCTTCTTGATCAATCGTCTTCCTTCTACGGTTATTGATCTCGATTCTCCTTTTTTTCGTCTTTTTAAAATTCAGCCTAATTATAATGATTTACATACTTTTGGATGTGTTTGTTTTGTTCACTTACCTTCATTTGAAAGGCATAAGCTTGGAGCGCAGTCTGTTCAATGTGCGTTTATGGGGTATAGTCACTCTCATAAGGGATTTGTGTGTTATGATGTCACTAACCATCGTTTTCGCATTTCTAGGAATGTGACATTTTTTGATAATCAGTTTATGTTTCCATGTGTTTCTCCTGTCATGAATGATATTGTTACTCTTCCTAAGTTTTCTATTATGCCTCAATCTATAGAACGCTATAAACCAGGTCATGTATATGTCAGAAAACACAAACAGCAGGTTCCCACACCCCTTCCTTGACGCTGAACCGCCACCTGATCCTGTAACGGTTGAACCACGACGTTCTGGTCGAATATCTCGAGCACCAGATAGATATTCACCAGACAGGTATGATTCCTCACATACTTCTCTTACTGCCACACTCTCTAGCATATCTATTCCTACTTGCTATTCACAGGCTGTTAAAGATGTACGTTGGATAAAAGCAATGAATGAGGAACTTCAAGCTCTTCAAGAGAATTTCACATGGGATATTGTCTCTTGTCCTCCTGATGTTAAACCCATTGGTTGCAAATGGGTGTATTCTGTGAAATTGAATTCTGATGGGTCCCTCAACCGTTTCAAGGCTCGCTTGGTTGCCTTAGGAAACAAGCAGGAATATGGAATTGATTATGATGAGACATTTGCACCGGTTGCCAAAATGACATCTGTTTGTACGGTACTCTCTATAGCTGCTTCTAACGGGTGGGCTCTTCATCAATTAGATGTGAAAAATGCTTTTCTTCATGGTGACCTGGCGGAAGATATTTATATGACTCCTCCTCAAGGTTTATTTCCGTCATCTAAGGGTGTGTGCAAGCTCAAACGCTCCTTATATGGTTTGAAACAAGCGCCTAGAGCATGGTATGAAAAATTTCGCTCCACTCTACTTGGGTTTTCCTTTACTCAGAGTTAGTACGACTCTTCTCTATTTATTCATAGAACATCTACTGGAATTGTCCTACTTCTTTTGTATGTTGATGATATGATTATTACTGGTTCTGATGATGCTTCCATTCAAAGCCTTAAACAACAGTTACAAGCAGCGTTTCATATGAAAGATCTTGGTAATTTGCATTATTTTCTTGGTCTTGAGGTTCATTCTACATCCAAGGGCATATTCCTCCATCAACACAAGTATGCCACAGATTTAATTTCTATGGCTGGTCTGCAATCGGCTAATCCAGTGGATACTCCTCTTGAGGTTAATGTTAAATATCATCGTGATGATGGTGATCTGTTGCATGATCCCTTATTGTATCGTCAACTCGTGGGTAGCCTTAATTACTTGACTATTACTCGCCCTGACATATCATTTGCTGTTCAACAAGTAAGTCAATTCATGCACTCTCCTCGCCACCTTCACTTGGCAGCAGTTCGTCGTATAATTCGTTACTTGAAGGGAAGCTCTCATCGTGGTTTATTCTTTCCTACTGGAGTTCCTCCTAAATTGAGTGCTTATAGTGATGCCGATTGGGCAGGGTGCCCTGATACTCGACGATCTGTCACTGGTTGGTGCATGTTTCTTGGCTCTTCATTGATCTCATGGAAAAGTAAGAAACAAGCGAGAGTCTCTAAATCTTCTACTGAATCTGAGTATCGTTCCATGTCTGCTGCTTGTTCTGAAATAATTTGGCTTCGTGGTCTTCTGGCTGAACTTGGATTTCCTCAAATAGAGCCAACTTCACTTTATGCTGACAATACAAGTGCCATCCAAATTGTTGCGAATCCTGTTTTTCATGAACGCACCAAACATATTGAAGTTGATTGTCACTCAATCTGTGACGCTTATGATGACAGAATAATATCACTTCCTCATGTCAGTACTCAGTTGCAGATTGCAGATATTCTTACCAAGGCTGTTCCGCGTCCACGTCATCAGTTTCTTGTTAGCAAATTGATGCTCATTGACAAGCAGCATCAATTTGAGGGGGGGTGTGAATAGGAATTAGTTTAAATGTAATTATTTAGTGTAATTACCGATATAGCCCTGTAACCTTTATATATACGAGAAATAATAATGAGAAAAGTATCAAGCCAAGAATTGTTGACACTTCTTAAGTCATCCATGGAGTTTAGTCAACAAAAGTGGGCCTCATCTTATGACTCAGCATAATTCATTTGTCCATATTTGAATTATTGCTGCAACTTGTTTCTTCATTATCACACCAATATCAATTATTGAATCAGTATTCCATCAATACCAATTAAAATCTTGTGGTGAGATTTGCTTCCAGCTTTATAATTTTGTTTTATATTATTACTATCCATTCACACTCGAGTATTTACTCTTTACGTGTAGCTAACAGTTCTTTATTTCCTTCAAACTTTTGCTAATACAACATGGCTGCAACTATGATAGGAAGTGCTTTCCTCTCTGCAACTGTTCAGACCTTAGTTCAGAAACTTGCTTCCAAAGAGTTTCTTGATTACATCACAAACACCAAGCTAGATCTCTCACTCTTGAAACAGATAAGACTAACACTTCTCACTCTTCAACCTCTCCTAGATGCTGCAGAGGAGAAACAGATCAACAGTCCTGTCAAAGACTGGCTTGATGGCATGAAAGATGCTGTCTACGATGCTGAAGATCTGCTCAACCAAATTAGCTATGATTCCCTTCGAAGCAAGATGGAGAACACGCTAGCTGCAAGCAAAACTAAACAGGTGTGGAACATCCTTTCTTCTCCTTTTAAAAATATCTATGGAGAGATCAATTCCCAAATGAAAGACATGTGTGAAACCCTGAAACTTTTTGCTGATAATAAAGATATACTTAGTTTGCAAACTAAATTTGTCAGAGTTTCTCATAGAACACCTTCAAGTCCTATGTTCAATGAATCTGTCATGGTTGGTAGGAAAGATGACAAAGAGAAAGTAATGAACATGCTGCTATCAGAAAGCAATACTAATATGGGCGTAGTTGCAATTGTAGGCATGGGAGGCCTCGGAAAAACAACCCTTGCACAACTTGTTTGTAATGATGAAAAAGTTCAAAACCACTTTGATCTCACAGCATGGGCTTGTGTATTAGAGGATTTCGATATCCTTAGAGTAACCAAAACTCTCCTTGAATGTGTCACTAAATCACCAAAAAAAACTGACAATCTTGATTTACTTCGAGTTGAGTTAAAGAAAAATTTAAAAGACAGGAGATTTTTAATTGTGTTGGATGACTTATGGAATGACACTCATCATGATTGGGAAGATCTTGTATCTCCATTGATTTATGGAAAAAATGGAAGCAGAGTGATCATCACAACACGCCACAAAAAAGTGGCCGATGCTGCACGCACATTTCCTATTTTTGAATTAGATCCTCTATCAGATGAAGACAGTTGGTCTTTACTCTCCAAACATGCATTTGGAAGTGGAGACTTTTCTGAAACTCAACAGCGAGACGTAGAAGCAATTGGAAGGAAGATTGCAAGAAAGTGTGGTGGATTGCCAATAGCTGCGAAATCACTTAGAGGACTGTTGCGTTCAAAAGTAGATACTGAAGAGTGGATTGAAGTTCTGAACAATGACATATGGAACTTACAAAATGATAATATTCTGCCTGCCTTGCGCCTGAGTTATCAATATCTTTCCTCTCAATTGAAAAGATGTTTTTCCTATTGCTCTATTTTTCCAAAGGACTATCCACTTGATAAGAAGCAATTGATTTTGTTGTGGATGGCAGAAGGCTTCCTTGATAATTCCCAAGTCAATAAAACCATGTAAGAAGTAGGTGATGGGTGTTTTACTGAATTGTTATCCAGATCATTGATTTAACAATTGCACGATGATTCTAGTGAGCAAACTTTTGTCTTGCATGACCTTGTTAATGATTTAGCTATGGTTGTATCGGAAAAAAGTTGTTACAGACTTGAATTTGGCGCTAAGAGCTATGAAAATGTTCGCCATTTGTCATATAATAAAGAAAAATATGACATTTTCAAGAAGTTTAAGACTTTTGACAAATTCAAACGCTTGAGAAGCTTCCTTGCCATTGACTTTGGATGGGGAGAATATATTTTATCAAGAAATGCGGTCAATTATTTGCTACCCACATTTGGAAGGTTGCGGGTGTTATCGTTATCAAGATATAGAAACATCACCATGCTACCCGTTACAATTGGCAACTTAGTGCAGTTGCGCTATCTAGATCTCTCTTACACGAATATCGCAAG
The DNA here is from genome assembly GCF_029867415.1 of Vicia villosa. NCBI lineage: Eukaryota > Viridiplantae > Streptophyta > Magnoliopsida > Fabales > Fabaceae > Vicia > Vicia villosa. The sequence continues at coordinate 195,521,561 of NC_081182.1, read as the reverse complement.
CTTGCCTGACACCATATGCAACCTCTACTACTTGCAAACCTTGATTTTATCTTGCTGCTCAAAACTCACAGAATTGCCTGAACATGTTGGAAAATTAAGTAATTTGCGTCATCTTTATATTGATAATACAAGCATAATAGAGATGCCGAGGCAAATTGCTGAACTTGAAAACCTTCAAAATCTAATTGTTTTTGTAGTAGGCAAGAAAAATATTGGTTTAAGTGTCAGAGAGCTTGGGAAGTTTCCTAAGCTACGGGGAAAGTTATTCATCAAGAACTTGCAAAATGTCATTGATGTCATGGAGGCAAGTGATACCAACTTGAAGAGCAAACACCATATTGAGGATTTGACGCTACAGTGGAGCAAGGAAATTGAAGACACACTTAATGAAAAAAATGTGCTTGATATGTTACAACCATCTACAAACCTAAAGAAACTGAGCATTGTATCAGATGGTGGGACAAGTTTTCCAAGTTGGTTTGGAGATCCTTCATTTTCTAACATGGTGTCCTTGCGCATTAGTGTTTGTGTGAATTGCATGACACTTCCACCACTAGGGCAGCTACCTTCTCTCAAAGATTTGCAAATTGGTAGCATGATAATTTTGGAGACAATTGGGCAGCAGTTCTATGGCATTGCAGCAGGAGGTTCCTATTCTTCGTTCCAACCATTTCAATCCCTTGAGAATTTGGAATTTTCGTGCATGGGAAATTGGAAGGAATGGTGTCCTTTTCCAGACAACATGTTTCCTTTTCCTCGTCTGAAAACTCTGAAGTTAATAAGTTGTCCCAAATTGAAAGGACATTTACCTAGTCATCTTCCTTCCTTAGAAGCGATTGAAATATATGATTGTGATCATCTCTTGGCAACACCACCTACTCCACATTGGCTCTCCTCAATAAAAAAGATTCGTATTGTGGAAGATTCAGATTCAATAAGCAATACTGAAAGGAACCAATACTCATTGCTCGAGAGTGATTCTCCATGTTTTCTACAAGAAGTACAGATAAGGAGCTGTCATATGCTAAAATCTGTACCTAAAATGATTAGTAACAGCACCTGTCTTCGAGAATTGAATCTTGATGGTATTAGTTCTCTCACTATGGTTCCAACAAATGGTTTACCCACTTCTTTGCAATCACTTAGTATTCAAAATTGTGAGAATTTAACATTCTTTCCTCCTGAAATGTGGAGCAATTACACATCCCTTGTGACTCTTCGTTTAAGCCACTGCAAAGCACTTATCCCTGTCCCATTGAATTGTTTTCCTATGCTCCAAAATTTTTCCATATATTGTTGCAACAGTTTGGAGTCTATTTTTAATTCAGAAACTTCTTCTTGTAGCTCGTCAGCCCTCCAATCTTTTACTGTCAGTGATTGCGAGGCACTTAGATCTCTACCTCAACGGATGGACACCCTCACCTCTCTTGAAAAGATATATCTCAGAAATCTTCCAAATCTGAATTTATCATTATGTGAAGGAGCTTTCCTACCTCCCAATTTACAATCAGTTAGTGTTGAATCTGTGAGGATAACAAAGCCGGTAAGAGAATGGGGTTTCCAATGTCTCACTCCTCTTTCATCATTGTATATCAAAGGTGATGATATTGGGAACATGTTGCTCAAAGAGTCGTTGTTGCCCATTTCCCTTGTGTATCTGTCAATCGGTAATCTCTCTGAAATGAAATCCTTAGAAGGAAATGGACTTCGACACCTCTCCTCTCTAGAATGGCTTGGCTTTAATAATTGTCTAGAGCTTGTGTCATTGCCAGAAAAAGCCTTTCCCTCCTCGCTGAAAACACTCAAGTTCGGAAATTGTCCAAAACTAGAGTCATTACAAAAAATTGGGAAAAAAATCTTATTATTTTTAATCTTGATTTTTTAAAAATGACGTCCCCAGATGATAATGATAAACTATAGCTTACATTGATTGGCTCCTTTGTCTCGCAGTGGACGTACCTCCGGTTCTTCTTCCTCCGAACATCCACCTCCTCCGTCATATGTTCCGACCCCGGTTACCACTTCCAAAAACTAACATGATAAATCCAATACAAAAACACTGTGCGATACAATCCGAAATCAGAACAAAACAAAACAAAACACGTCAAACAAAACAAAAACATGTTATTCTGCCCGACGAGGGTTACAAAATACACATCAAACAAAATAAAAACACGTTATTCTTTCCGACGAGCGAACTCCTCCGAATGAAGATAATTATACCAATCCTCATCCCACTCAGTATCAGAACCATCAGCGTTGATCACGCCTGAAGGCTGAGCCTGCACGTCCGAGCCATGGACCCCCAGGGGACGAGAAGCAGAACCAGTCAAAAGCTTCTTCTTCTCCTTCACCTCCTTCACCTCCTTCACCTCTTTCACCTCCTTCTTTGAAGAACCCTTTCTTCCCTTAGCGCCCTCTTTAGAAGACGCAGTCCTGCGTGCTGGTTGGTTGCCTGACATGTTCCTGTAAACAATTGAAAACGATTAATATGCATAGACAAAATAAAAAACAAAAAAATTTGAACTTCTGATACATTTCGGAAGTTCATTTCCGAAAACTAGGATGGAGGTGTTTTCGGAAATGAACTTCCGAAACACCCCTGCGATGGAGTTTTCTGCAACTTCCATGACAGACCCCTAAACCAAACTTCAAACCAAATCAAAATGCTTCTAAACAACCTAAATACTACTAACAACCTAACCATATATCATTTATGCAATTAAAACCCTAAATAACATGCATCACAAAACTAGATCTAAAAATTTCAAAACTTACAAAGTGTTAGGATTGAGGGCTTTTGAATGTTGTTTAGCAGTGTGATTGGAGCCTTGATGCAGCTTTGAAATTCTGTTTGCACAAATTTTCGCCTTTGCCACTTTTTGTTTTGATTTAGGGTAAATGATTGGGGGAGGGGGAGTGTTTTGATAAATCTGCAGAAATCGCAGTATTTCGGAAGTGAACTTCCGAAATAATGTTTTCGGAAATGAACTTCCGAAATAAGTCAATTTTTTCAATAAAAGACGCTTTCGGAAATGAACTTCCGAAGCAGGGGTATTTTGGAATTTTCGCTGGGGGTGACCCCCATAGAGAGGTGGCCAAAGAAATTTTCAAATTTTTTACAACTGATATTTCATATTGTAAGGAATAAGAAATCCCAAATTTTATAATAAGAGATCAAAACTCAAACCAACTGAAAATAAAAGGATGAAACTTGCAACAAAACTAAAAATAAAAATTAAGGAGAATATATCTTAATTAAAAATGTTTTCTAAAATAAACAAAAATAGAATAAAAATGTTGATTCACTGGTTACATAATATCAGTGTTGGAGATGACGCTATAAACTTTTAGTCGGTTTTCATTATCTTAAACGGAAGGAGTTTTTCAATCCCAAAGTCAAACATGTAGCTGCATATTTTTAGGTGGAGTTTATTGTATGTCTTTATCATATGCAGGGGGAACATCCTTAATACGGTTATTTTGTTACTTGTCTTATCGCTTTCATTTATTATTGTTTATTGGATCTCCCTCATGATTGCACATCTTTTGAATCAAGTTTGGAATCGATTCATTATCCTTTTAACATGCATAAAACAATGGTTACGCTTGAATTTTAAGATGTTTTTAGTCAATTGCATGAGTTTGTGGAATAGAAACTATATGTGTTTGATTCAAGTTAGGTACAAAGAAAAATCTCAAAGTACCTTTTGAATCATGAAAATTTGAGATTTTGAGTGTTTGATTCTAATCAATCAAGATACAAACTCGTTATGATTTGAATCATGTTTGTACATGATTCAAATCACGGGGTCTTTGATTCGAATCAGACATTGTACTTGATTTGAATCAAGTGAAAATGGGTCACAAATCAAAATTGTTTTTATTACATTCACTTACTAACTTGACTCAATACATGCATTGTTCTTGATTCAAATCTAACCAACTTTTACCACTCATTTTTGTGATTAAACTCAAGCACATAATAACTTTTTGTCAACACCTTTTCATGTCTAAAATTTCATATTCATTTGTAATTTTCTATGAAATCAACTCTCCCACTTTAAAAAGTTAAAAGTTCTCACATGAACCTTTTTCTTTTTCAACGTCAGTTTGTGTTTCAGATCTTGATCATGAGAGATCTGTGATTAATTGGGGGAGACACTATTTTGAAACTAACCATTGGAGATTGGTTAAAAGATTTTTCAGGTTGTTGCAAGATTGAGGAGTTGTCACTGGTGCTAACAAATTTTAGTGAAAAAAGGAGGTTCTTTTCTCCATATTGCCTTAGTAGTGATCGTGTGGAAGACTACAGGTAAGGAGAAGTTTCTCAAATCTTTATACAATTCAGCACTTAAGGAATCGGTAGAATCAAATGGTTGATTGCTACAGACGGAAGCTTGGATCAAAATTGGTGACATTGGAAGATTTAGAAGCATCGATCTAGTAAAGATTGCGCAAAAGAGTTTTGTGTGAAGTTGTATACAAGTTAAGATCCAAAATTGAAGTTTTATTTTCTTCAACATTATTGTGGATAAGTGATTGTATGAACTCTTTGAATATTTGTCAAAGTAATGGAATTATGCAAGTTCCGATGAGAAACTACTAAAGAGTGCACGTAAATTCACGCGAGGACGACAGAGTCGTAGCACTACATATCATGGTGTCATCTCTATACCTTTTACTCTTGCATTTATATTTCGTAGTAAATTGCATACCTAGGTTTTTCAATTTATATAGTAGTATATCCACGTATTCGAAGTCACCCTTTTTTTTGGAAAGGGGTGACTTCGGAGATACATCCGAAATATTCCAATTTTTGGTGTTGAGATTTTTCGGATACGCATATCCGAAATAATCAAATATTTATAAAAAAATTGAAATAGGTGAATCAATACAATTAATAATATAATTAATTGTATTAATTAAAATATATATCATTATAATCAAGATATAATAATAATATTAGCATAATAAATATTTAAATCAACACATTATTTTTTATATAAAATTAATTAAAGAAAAAAGCTAATATAAATTAAAAATGAGGAAAGCGGATATACACAAATATGTAAAATAATTTTATAGTGTCAACTAATCACGTCCATGTTAAGTGCTAAGTCACATTGTTATTTTTAAAAAAGTTATGTGAAATGGATGATGAATTCCAGTTGAATGACAGTGTAAATTAATTTTATACTGTCAGTGCAGTACTTTTAACCTCATTAAAAATTATAATGTTAATAAAAAATATTTTTAAGATGATAGTTTTATTAATTATAATGCATAATGTTGTAGTCATTTAAAAAATAATTATTTTTATAATTTGTGAGAAATAAATTACTACAAAATTAAAGGTTTATTTAATCTTTTTATTTCTTATTTGAAAAAATTGGTTGAAAAATATGTTTTTTTTTTAAAAAATTCTAGCATTGGACACTCATTATTATTAATGAGTGAGAAATACACACAAAAAAAATTAAGGAGAACATAAAATGAACAAAAGTAGTTTATCAATCCCAAAGTGAAACAATCTCTGCTGTCGAAAATTTGCTAATCTGTTACAGTTGTGAGAAATGCAAGGTGGAATTGGAATTGAAGATGGTTTTTCAACATGTTGTTCAAGTTATACACATTCCTGGTTTGAAAACTGTAAGTGTGGTAGGGTTTATAGTAAATCAATCTGTTATGAAGAGATTGAGTTCAATTTGGATCTACTGGCCAATACGGATCTACTGGCCAATACACAAAATGAAAGGAGCTCAAATCCATTATTCTTATCCTAATATAGGAAGGTTGATGTTACCGAACACCACAAATATTATCATCACAGCTCCTTCCTATTTGCACCAGCCAGGAATCGAACCCGGGTCTGTACCGTGGCAGGGTGTTATTCTACCACTAGACCACTGGTGCTTGATGTTCTTATCAATTACAAAAAACTGGTTACCTCCTCATTCAATAAATTGTTTGTCATTTGAGGTTTTCTTTGGGGATTCCCATTTGTTCTATTTTTGGATCATGTTTCCAGTTTTCAAATTATAAGGTGTGTGGTTCGTTGTATGCACAATCTAAGAGATCCTTACTATGATCAAGTTCCACGGGGATCTATCACATTTTTAATTTCATGCAATGTACTCTTTATCAATGATACATGTTAACTCTCAGAAGTTGTGGCAACAATTCTTTCTTGTAGTGTGATTGTTGGAAGAAAACACATTCAAGATACAATGTGTTCCTTGATTCTGCAGTTGCTGTTGTCATGGAATACAAAACCCAAGTACTAATTTCTTCTATAATTGTTCATTCTGGTTTCACCTTTTTATTCATATCATATGGTTGAACATTTTCAATACATGTTCCTAAAGTAAAAATATATTTGAGTTGTCACTATTTATAGAATCTTTCCCTGCTCCAAAATTACAATCAATTTATTTTAGATCGATGAAAATAACTATGCATCCTATAACTGAATCTCGAAAGGCTCACTACTATTTCAAGCTTGAGAATTGATGGTAATGATAATATTGTTAACATGTTGCTTCCCATCACCCTTGTGCCTATCAACATCTAACAATTTAGGACAAAAACTCATGACTTTTATGGAAAAAAAGACTGATTCTTGAACCTTACATCATCTGCATATCAAACATCAAAGGTATGTCAATGATAAGGCCCTCGTGGAGCATGCATAGATTTCAAATCTCTTAAACAAGTAACAGAGAGAATGTTAACAGTATTCACTCCCTTCGCAGTCACTCATCGTCATCGCACTACAATAACTCAACAGTGCTGTCTCTCGACCTTTGTGCAAATCATCTTCGCTCACCATTCCACCATCTAAATCAAGATTTTCTTTGTCATGTGCTATTTTGTGACTTTCTATTCAAGCATCCCTCATCCTGAGAAATTGAGGTATATTTGCCTCTAATTTTGATGCTCCATATTAGCAGTTGTTTCTGACTTATATGATATTCAATGCATGGATAATATCCTATAAGTCTGTGCAGTCGTCCAAGCCAGTTTATATTTCCTCTGTTACTTAATCATATGAATTTTCTTATTATCTGTTGTTCTCAAAAGTAGCATTTAATACGTTTTGAACAAAGTGTGAATAAGGATAAGGGTTTGTTCCTAGAATAAGGGTTTGTTCTCATTAAATGTAATTTTTAGTGTAATTACTTGTATAGCCCTGTAATTTCTATATATACAAGAAATAATAATCAGAAAGGTTTACGCCGGAATTTGTGACATGGTATCAGAAGGGTTCGATCTAACCTGTGAATCCTTGTTATCTTGGCTGAACAGCGACACCCACTGAGTCGCTCTCGAAATCGTATTCCTCGTCCGTATTTGTATTGAAACTGCCGTCGTGATCTTTCGTAAGTTCGTTACTGTTGCACTTTCGTAATCTTGATTCAATTGTGATTTACGATTTTGTACTCTTGGCGATTCTGTTCCTTGATCGGTGACTCTTCGGTGTACGATTCTGTACTCTCGGCGATTCTGTTCCTTGATCGGTGACTCTTCGGTGTACGATTCTGTACTCTCGGCAATTCTGTTCCTTGATCGGTGACTCTCGGCAATTTTGTTTTGTGTCGATTGTCTGTGGTTTTATTTATCACGATTTCGCTACTGTTCGTTTGTGGTTCGCGTTCGTTCTTGTGGTTCCTATTCGTTCGTTTCTGGTGTTGCTACTGTTTGGTGGTGTTGCTACTGTTTCGCTACTGGTGTTCCTCCAAGTTTCATATTTCTTCAATTGTTACTATTAAAAAAAAAAAAAAAAGAAGAAGAAGAAGAAAAAAAAAAATTTTTTTTTTGCACGTGCTCACAGAATTGATATATAGTCATGGATATGGGAAACGAAAAAAATTGCTTTTGTGTGCGTTTTACCGGTAAGAATTATCCAACTTGGGAATTTCAGTTCAAAAATTATGTGAAGGGAAAGGGATTATGGAGTCACCTCGATGATACTTCTAAGGCACCTACAGAAAAGGTTGCATTAGATGCGTGGGAAATTAAAGATGCTCAAATAATTACTTGGATACTTAGCACCATTGATCCTCAAATGATCAATAATTTGCGTTCATTTTCAACTGCTCAAGAAATGTGGAATTATTTGAAGCGTATTTACAACCAAGACAATGCAGCTAAACGTTTTCAATTGGAGCTCGAAATAGCCAATTACAAACAATGTACTTTATCCATTCAAGAGTATTATTCTGGTTTTTTGAATCTATGGACAGAACACTCTGCTCTTATTCATACTGATGTTCCCAAGACTGCTCTCGCGGCTGTCCAAGAGGTCTATAACACAAGTTGTCGAGATCAGTTTCTCATGAAACTTCGTCCAGAATTTGAAGTTGTCAGAGGTGCCTTGCTTAATAGAAATCCTGTTCCGTCTTTGGATACATGTGTTGGAGAACTTCTAAGAGAGGAACAACGTCTCATTACTCAAGGAGTCATGTCTCATGAAGCTGCTGTTTCTGAGCCTATGATTGTTGCATATGTTGCTCAGAGTAAAGGTAAAGGTCGTGATATGAGACAGGTTCAATGTTTCTCTTGCAAACAATTTGGCCACATTTCTCGGAGTTGCATTAAGAAGTTCTGTAATTATTGCAAGCAGCAAGGTCATATTATATCTGATTGTCCCACACGTCCTCCACGACCAACACAACGTCCGGTGCAGGCATTTCATGCAACTACAAATTCTGCCTCTGGTCCTTCTGTTACCTGTGCATCTAATGTTGGTACTCTACAACCTGAAATGATTCAACAAATGGTACTTTCCGCTCTTTCCGCTTTGGGAATTCAGGGTAAGTCTTCTAATGTTTTACATCCATGGTTTCTTGATTCTGGTGCTTCTAATCACATGACGGGTTCCTCTGAAAACTTGCACAATTTACGGTCTTATCGTGGTAATCAACAAATTCAAATTGCTGATGGTAATAACCTATCAATCACTAATGTTGGTGACATAAACTCTGATTTTTGGGATGTATTTGTATCACCTGGTCTTGCTTCCAATTTATTGTCTGTTGGCCAATTGGTGGACAACAATTGTGATGTTAATTTTTCTCGGTCTGGTTGTCTTGTGCAGGAGCAGGTGTCGGGGAAGGTGATCGCGAAGGGGCCTAAAGTGGGAAGATTGTTTCCACTTCAGTTTATTTCTAATCAATTATCTCTTGCTTGTAATAATGTTTTGAATTCTTATGAGGATTGGCATAGAAAATTGGGTCATCCAAACTCTTCTGTTTTGTCTCATTTATGTAAAACTGGTTTATTGGGAAATAAAAATGTTATTTCTAATGCCTCTATTCCATGTTCTGTTTGCAAATTGGCTAAAAGTAAAACACTTCCTTTTCCATCTGGTGCTCACCGTGCTTCTAGTTGTTTTGAGATGATTCATAGTGATGTATGGGGAATTTCTCCTGTAGTTTCGCATGCTCACTATAAATATTTTGTCACATTTATCGATGATTATAGTCGCTTTACTTGGATATATTTTCTCCGCTCTAAATCTGAAGTATTTTCTATGTTTAAGAAATATTTGACATATGTTGAAACTCAATTTCAAGCAAGTGTTAAAATTTTCCGCTCTGACTCTGGTGGTGAGTACATGTCTCATGAGTTTCAGGAATACCTACAACACAAAGGCATTTTGTCTCAACGGTCTTGTCCTAATACCCCTCAACAAAATGGCATGGCAGAACGTAAGAATCATCATTTGCTTGATGTAACACGCGCCTTACTTCTCCAAGCTTCTGTACCATCCCGATTTTGGGTGGAGGCTCTTTCCACGGCTGTCTTCTTGATCAATCATCTTCCTTCTACGGTTATTGATCTTGATTCTCCTTTCTTTCGTATTTTTAAAATTCATCCTGATTATAGTGCTTTACATACTTTTGGGTGTGTGTGTTTTGTTCATTTACCTCCATTTGAAAGACATAAGCTTGGAGCCCAGTCTGTTCAATGTGCATTTATGGGGTACAGTCACTCTCATAAGGGATTTGTGTGTTATGATGTCACTAACCATCGTTTTCGCATTTCTCGGAATGTGACATTTTTTGATAATCAGCTTATGTTTCCATGTGTGTCTCCTGTCATGAATGATGTTGTTACTCTTCCTAAGTTTTCTATTATGCCTCAATCTATAGAACGTTATAAACCAGGTCATGTATATGTCAGGAAACAAAAAGAACAGGTTCCCACACCCCTTCCCGATGCTGAACCGTCACCTGATCCTGTTGTAGCAACCTGCCCTAAAAATAAAGATTTAGAGTCGCCACCTATTCTGAAGGGCGAATAGGAAACCCTACGCAGTTTAGAGATCGGGGTAAGATACTATATTCAGGTCGAGGGAAGGTGTTAGGCACCCTCAACCCTTTCCTATGGCTTTGAATCTAAGGTAACAGTTTATGGCTGAAAATTAAGGTTAATAGCTAAGGAAGTGAATAGGGGGAAAATTGAGATTTTAGGGAGGGGGACTCGCCTTGGTTATTCAAGTGCCTACGTATCTCCTTATGGAGAATCAGAGTCAACGTAGTTCGGGCACAGGGATTGTACGCCTTAGAATTGAATTTGATTATGGAGGTGTTTGAAGTTGTTTTGAAGTTGTTTTGAAATGCGAAGTTCGAAGGTATTTTGAATTACCTTATCGTAGTTGTGAACATCGCAGTGTTTGAAAGGATGTAAATCCGTAGTATCGTGGTTTAGTGTTTTAGATGTGGTTTTGGGCGTACAACCCTGCTTTAATATGGCACTGTTAGATGCGGTGATCAATAGATTTGATCAGTATAGCTAACAGATTAATGGGCATTGCTGGTTACTCAGATCGATAGATTGATCGTCGCGGGCAGCAAATTGAATGTTTTAAGTTTTATATAATTTTTATCTCTCGTCTAATGCGACCAATGGATTTAGTCGGGTCGAGGAGAGAATTAAAATGTTTATCTCTCGTCTATTGCGACTAATAGATTTAGTCGGGTCGAGGAGAGAATTAATTGAAGGTTAATGTTTCGCCAAATAGGCAATGGGATCGGGCAAACCCTAATAGTATATAATCTTTCGAGGGTTTGTGTGGTTTTTTAATAATTAAGATAATTAAATAAATTAACTCGAAAAATCGAGGAAAATAATCGGGAATAATTATAGTCATAATCCTAATTATATTAAAATCCTAATTGAATAATCTAAAGATAATTAGTTAAATTAAATAACATTATTTAATGATTAATCTAAACATAAAATAAAAAATAAAATATAAAGAAAACCTGGGCTATAATCGCATGTGAACATCTTCTGAGGGTCCACTATGATCCTGCATGTCCAAGGGTGTTGGATTGGAATAGGAACGGATCCAATGGCTATAGAGTGAACAATACCGTGGACGCGCGTTGATTGTATGCACCGGATCCATGAGCAAATTGAAACATACCAGTTATCAAAAAATACATGCCGTGAATGGGGCTCGAACCCCTGTTCCTTCCTTCACCGGTAATAGCATCTTGCCAACTCGACCATGCGCGCTCGCTTTTTAACTAGTACACCATTAGCAAAATATATTAAACAAAACAGTTTAACTTTTGAAAACAGAATCTTGCGCCCCCCCCTTTGTTCGTCTTCTTCGTTTGCTTGTTTTTTCTGAAAATAGGCAACGGTTTTGGGGACGTTTCCATAGACCTGCGAATATGAATCTAACACGATGCACTATATAAATCCCAAATATTTACACGGATCGATTGTAAATCGTGTCCTAAACACGATGGAACCAATGAATCAATCTAATTTTTGCTTGCTCCATAAAGCCCCAAATCAAAGCTTCTAACCCTAGCCATGGTGAATATCTATACCTGCGTTAAAACTCCAATCAAACTATCCAGAATCACTCACCACATCATGGTAAACGAGATTATATAGTTAAAATATATTTATGCGTTGTGAATCACCGAAAACGAATTTGACATAAAAGTGCACAAAAACGTGATTGGAAGGAGGCTATTTTGAGTGCCTCAAACCTTGCTATCAATTAAAATCGATTCAAGGATACTCCTGGAACGTGTTTTAATCATCAAAGCCAAGTGAATTGCCCTGCAATATTGAAATCGATTACCACTTTTTTTCACGAATTTTGAGTCCGGTTTTGATTCTTGGAGGCTACCCCTCCTCTGATCATTAGGATTCACATATATATATATATATATATATATATATATATATATATATATATATATATATATGTGTGTGGCAGCAGCATTAGGTCAAGCAAATTTGATTGAATCTTTCTTAATTGGCCATTATGATGATTGAGTGATTTTGGGTGATATTTGGGAATCTTGTAAAAATCTGATTTTTCCCAGCGTGGAAAACTTGTATTATTTGGCAAAAATTCTTCCTTTCTCTTTTTCTCTCCTTTTTTATTTATTTATTTCATAATAACAATTTTTTATTTTACTTAATTCATTTTGTATTTAAATGAGAAAATTCAAATAAATCAAGTAAATGACAAAAATATGAGAACAAAGTTATGGTCTTTTATTGGACTCATGATCATGTGTAGAAACTCAAATTTAGGCCCATTAGTCCAAATAAGTGATTTTGGTCAAGTTGACTTTTGTATATTCCTCCACAATTGTCCAACTTCATCAATGCATAACTCTCTCAATTTTTATGATATGGGCAAATTTTGGGGTATGACACCTGTCACGATTGAACCACGACGTTCTGTTCGAATATCTCGAACACCAGATAGATATTCACCAGACAGGTATGATTCCTCACATACTTCTCTGACCGCCACACTCTCTAGCATATCTGTTCCTACTTGTTATTCACAGGCTGTTAAAGATGTGCGTTGGATAAAAGCAATGAATGAGGAACTTCAAGCTCTTCAAGAGAATTTCACATGGGATATTGTCTCTTGTCCTCCTAATGTTAAACCTATTGGCTGTAAATGGGTGTATTCTGTGAAATTGAATTCCGATGGGTCCCTAAACCGTTTCAAGGCTCGCTTGGTTGCCTTAGGAAATAAGCAGGAATATGGAATTGATTATGATGAGACATTTGCACCAGTTGCCAAAATGACAACTGTTCGGACTCTAATATCTATAGCTGCTTCTAATGGATGGTCTCTTCATCAAATGGATGTGAAGAATGCTTTTCTTCATGGTGATCTGACTGAAGATATCTATATGACACCTCCTCAAGGTTTGTTCTCTTCATCCAAGGGTGTTTGCAAGCTTAAACGCTCTTTATATGGTTTGAAACAAGCACCCAGAGCATGGTACGAGAAATTCCGCTCCACTCTACTTGGGTTCTCTTTTACTCAGAGTCAGTATGATTCCTCTTTATTTATTCATAGCACATCTGCGGGAATTGTTCTGCTTCTTCTGTATGTTGATGATATGGTTATTACTGGTTCTGATCATGCTTCCATTCAACGACTTAAGCAACAGCTACAGGCATCATTTCACATGAAAGATCTTGGTAATATACACTATTTTCTTGGTCTTGAGGTTCATTCTACGTCTAAGGGAATATTCCTCCATCAACATAAGTATGTCACAGATTTAATTTCTATGGCTGGTCTCCAATCGGCTAATCCAATGGATACTCCTCTTGAGGTTAATGTTAAATATCATCGTGATGATGGTGATCTCTTACCTGATCCCTTGTTGTATCGTCAACTCGTGGGTAGCCTTAATTACTTGACTATTACTCGCCCTGACATATCTTTTGCTGTTCAACAAGTAAGTCAATTCATGCACTCTCCTCACCATCTTCACTTGGCAGCAGTTCGTCGCATAATTCGTTACTTAAAGGGAAGCTCTTATCGTGGTTTATTCTTTCCTATTGGAGTTGCTCCTAAATTGAGTGCTTATAGTGATGCCGACTGGGCAGGGTGTCCTGATACTCGACGATCTGTTACTGGTTGGTGCATGTTTCTTGGCTCTTCATTGATCTCATGGAAAAGTAAGAAACAAGCCAGAGTCTCTAAATCTTCTACTGAGTCTGAGTATCGGGCCATGTCTGCTGCTTGTTCTGAAATAATTTGGCTTCGTGGTCTTTTGGCTGAACTTGGATTTCCTCAAATAGAGCCAACTTCTCTTTATGCTGACAATACAAGTGCCATCCAAATTGTTGCAAATCCCGTTTTTCATGAACGCACCAAACATATCGAAGTTGATTGTCACTCAATCCGGGACGCGTATGAAGACCGACTAATATCTCTTCCTCATGTTAGTACTCAGTTGCAGGTTGCAGACATTCTTACCAAGGCTATTCCGCGTCCACGTCATCAGTTTCTTGTTAGCAAATTGATGCTTATTGACCAGCATCAATTTGAGGGGGGATGTGAATAAGGATAAGGGTTTGTTCCTAGAATAAGGGTTTGTTCTCATTAAATGTAATTTTTAGTGTAATTACTTGTATAGCCCTGTAATTTCTATATATACAAGAAATAATAATCAGAAAGGTTTACGCCGGAATTTGTGACACAAAGACAAAAATAAGAAAGTAATAAGTTTGTATTATTTTTAAGCACAGTCTGCACTATTCATCAGATTTTATCAACTCACCAGATTTTATCAAAGATGAAACTTGCTGTTAGGTATCCAATGCTTATTATAATATGCATGCGAGTACAAATCTTTTTGCTTATATATATATATTTTAAATTGATTTATTTTATTAGGCTCTGATTGGTTATTAATTGCATGAAATCAATGTTATCTTTTATATTGCAAGCCTAACTCCAATTTCCTGGAATCAACATGGCTTGCATTTGGTTTTCTTGACTCATCCAAGGAGTTTAGTCAACAAAAGTGGGCCTCATCTTGTGACTCATTATAATTTATTTGTCCATATTTGAATTATTGCTGCAACTTGTTTTCATACTTTATGCATTGCCAACCACTCAAAGAAGAGGTGCTACCCATTCACACACAGAGTCTTTGCTCTTTTCTCGTAGCTAACAGATCTTCATTTCCTTCAAACTTTTGCTAATAATACAACATGGCTGCAATAGGAAGTGCTTTCCTCTCTGCAACTGTTCAGACCTTACTTGACAAACTTGCTTCCAAAGAGTTTCTTGATTACATCACAAACACCAAGCTCGATGTCTCACTCTTGAAACAGTTAAGGCTAACACTACTCACTCTTCAACCTGTGCTAGATGCTGCGGAGGAGAAGCAGATTAGCACTCCTTCTGTCAAAGACTGGCTTGATGGCTTGAAAGATGCTGTCTATGATGCTGAAGATCTGCTTAACCAAATTAGCTATGATTCCCTTCGATGCAAGATGGAGAACACGCAACCTGCAAGCAAAACTAATCAGGTCTGGAACTTCCTTTCTTCTCCTTTTAAAAACATCTATGGAGAGATCAATTCCCAGATGAAAGACATGTGTGAAACCCTCAAACTTTTTGCTGATAATAAAGATATACTTAGTTTGCAAACTAAAAGTGTCAGAGTTTCTCATAAAACACCTTCAAATCCTATGTTCAATGAATCTGTCATGGTTGGTAGGAAAGATGACCTAGAGAAAGTAATAAACATGTTGCTATTAGAAAGCAATACTAATATGGGCATAGTTGCAATTGTAGGCATGGGAGGCCTCGGAAAAACAACACTTGCACAACTTGTTTGTAATGATGAAAAAGTTCAAAACCACTTTGATCTCACAGCATGGGCTTGTGTATCAGAGGATTTTGATATCCTTAATGTAACCAAAACTCTCCTTGAATCTGTCACTAAAACACCATCAGGAACCGACAATCTTGATTTACTTCGAGTTGAGTTAAAGAAAAATTTAAGGGATAGGAGATTTTTTATTGTGTTGGATGACTTATGGAATGACAGTTGTTCTGATTGGGATGAACTTGTATCTCCGTTGATTTATGGAAAAAATGGAAGCAGGGTGATCATCACAACACGCCACAAAAAAGTGGCAGATGCTGCACGCACATTTCCTATTTTTGAGTTAGATCCTCTATCAGAAGAAGACATTTGGTCTTTACTCTCCAAACGTGCATTTGGAAGTGGTGACTTTTGATAAGTGCCAAAATGTACTTATTTTATGTATGTATATAGTGGCACTTATCGATACTTTTGTTAATACCGTTTGAATAATTCCCCGTTTTGTGTATAAATACGTATACTTTGTGAATAGTTGTATTTTCATATACTTTTATACCATTTGATAGTTTTTCCTTTGTTTTTATAGGTATTCATGCTTATTGGAGCCTTGAGGAATAAAGTGTCAAAGGCACGGCTTCGATTTCGCAATTTTGGTGAAAGCCCGCTTAGCCACCGTCAAGCGGACTTCCAAAGACTCAAAATAAGGATGACCAAAATCATCAATTTGGTTTCCATTCATTCATTATTGGATAGAGCATTGAATAAGCTTTCCAACGCTTCGAACCGGGCGCAATTCGGAGTTACGGTTCTCGAGTTATGGCGAAAACAAAATCTGATTTTTAGCAGACTCCGCTAAGCGGAGGGGGTCCGCTGAGCGGAGCTCCAGCGGAGCAAATCAGCGTCTGGATGCAATTTTGAGTCCGCTGAGCGGAGGGGGTCCGCTAAGCGGACCTGCTAAGACAGCAACTCGTTAAAAGGGGCCAAAACCCAATTTTTAGGTCATGGGTTGGGTATTTTTGAGTCCCAACTCCATCATTTTCATTCTTAGATCAAAATTAGCTTAGAAAACAACTTCGGAGGTTGCATACAGATGATCGGGGGTGGATTGAGCTTCGAACGGAGCTGACAAACCGGGAGATTTTCGGTTCATTTCTCTTCTTCTTTGTGTATTTCTCTTTGGTTGGGTTTGTTTGTATAGTTACTCGAATCTTATGTATATTTACCGATTATAATGTTATATTTAACTTGCTTTACAAATCTGTGTTGATGTTGTTCTGGATTTTTGCTCTATGCTGGGGATTTGGGGTGCTTTAGAGATAAACTTCTTGAATCCTTATCTAGGATGATAATCTGTTGGTTCTGAACTCTAGAGATAGATTTAGATCTAGCATTCACCGTGGGTATTTGTACTTAATGCTTTCGTGTTTGAGCGGCGCGCGAGAGATCACCGACGCAAGAACACGGATGTTCTCGTGACTTCGCGTTAGAGATAACCTTAGTTGTGAGATAATCTCGTTTGTGCTCCAGAGATGGACGCTTATGTGAGAGATACGTGATGACATAGACGAGTATCGTAGGTTGAGTATAACGGGTTGGTAAGTGTATGTTTGTGAAGAGTGAATATATTTACATTCCTGATAAGTTATTTCTCTTCTAAGAATGTGTTTATTCTTTTCTTGTCTATATCTTTGTTTACTTTTTGCTCATTCAAACCCAAGCTCGAAGTCATAGAAACTGTTGAATGGCATCTCTCCATCTCTGAGGACGATAAATCCCGGATCAATATTTTCAAATCTTGTTTGTTGCTTGCCCTATACTGCATTCAACAAAATGGCGTCGTTGCCGGGGATGGTTGTGAATTGCATCGCAATAGTTTTCGTGATTTTGAGCTTTGTATATATCGTATATATTGTATAGTTTCACTTCTATATATATTTACTTGTACATGTTTACTTGTTTATGTTCACCATATAAGTTTACTTATATATGTTACATATAAGTATACTTTTATTGGTGAATGTTGGTGAAACATGTTGATCTCGGATGAGCTCTTTAATAACAAATCTTCACTTTTCAATTTGTGAATCTAACATTCACCAATTTTCTCTTTTTGTATCATAATAGTTGTTTGTGTTCCATACTTGTGCATATGTGTTGGTTTGTGTACATAATTGTATACTTGCGTTTTCTTTTATGTTCGTTTAATCATTGTATATATTTGTACCCATAACGTTTGTTGAGTGTTTGGTTAGGACACTTGCTTGTGGTTTGCACGGTAAGACGTTACCATGATATCGTGAGGAAGCTACTTTCCAAACACCGAAACAATAAAGGCGTCGAGCTAACGACGTAAAACAAGCGCTTGTTGGGAGGCACCCCAACGGTTGTAAAGTTTTGTTTATGTTTATGTTTATGAGGTATTTAGGTGAAGTGGTGAGTGATTGGAACAACATATCCTGTTCTGATTTTTCTGGTTTCTGCTATGTCCGCTAAGCGGAGCAGAGCTCGCTAAGCGAGCATAGCAGAATTTTGTTTTTCTGCTTTGTACCAGTGGGGTTCCTATTCCACTTAGTTCACTCCTTTTTCCCACTCTCACCAAGGCTAATTAATAGTATATATTAGTTTTGTTTTCCTAATTCTTTTGTGGTTGTTTGTACTCGAAATTTTGTTCGGTGATTCGAAGATTTTTGAGGTGATTTTCCAAAGATTGTGTTTCAACTTGCGGATGTATGGTAGGATATTGTTTTTGAAGTTGTATCATTCAAGGTACTCATTTATCGCTTTCTATAGCATAACATGTTTAGGAAACTTTTCATTTTGTACAATTACCATGCCATTCATTCTTTTTGCATTACTTGCTTATTGATTGAATCACTTTAGTTCCCAAACCATAAATGTGAGGAAGCTTTCCATTGTTTACATATATGCTGGAGGCCACAATCTTTGTTTTAACTGGATTTTATTATGCTTAATCTTTTGTTTATGTTGATTTTATGAAAGCATGAAAAGGATCAAGGCATTTTGTTTCATTTTGAGCACAACTACCAAAACCAATAGTCAATTCACCTTGTGAGTGTGTGATCATTTGTTAACCCTTTTGAGCCTTTTTGTCAATGTCCATGTTGTTTTTGCTAAATGCTTATCTTTGAGTGTTTAGTTGTCATTTTTGCATGGATGATTGATTCTTTGTTTTCTTGAACCCTCAACCATGATTTTTGGTATGAATTTTTACCTTACCTTAGAAAGTAGGGAGTATTCACATGATGATGTGGTTGAATTCAAGTTGGGGAGAAGTAATGATTATGTACTTAGGTGGTTGATTCTATGAGGTTGAAAAAGAAAAAAAAGTGAAAAGAAAAGAAAAGAAAAAGAAAGAAAAAAAAAGAGAAAAAGTTTTGAAAAAGAAAAAGAAAAGAGAAGTGAATAATTGTGCTAATAAGTATTGTGATTGGTTTGAGAAACTTGTGGTTATGAAAGAAGTTTAATCGAGATTTTGTTGTTTGAATCTTTGGTGGATTGATCACTCCCTTAGGTTTAGGCAAGTTTTTGTTTCGATTAGCCTTAGGACTTATCCCTTGTTTATTAACCAAGCCACATTACAACCTTGAAAAGCCCTTGCGATTCTTGCTTTTATATCTTCAATGTGATTTTTGGATGAATGCATAATTTAATCTTTTGTTTGCAAGATTGTTGGATGAGTGTTAAAAGTCCTCCACCTTTGTGTGTTCTTCATCCATTGATGAAATTTTGCTAGGTGTGATTCATGATGTGAGCATGTATTGTGTTAGAATGTTTGGTATGCTTTTTGTGCTTAGGATTCGTTTCGTTTACATGTTGTCGTTGTAGTATAGTGGTAAGTATTTACTTTGTCTATACATTTTTGTGTGAGCCATACATTTGTTTTTGGTTTTCAAAACTTGTTGATTCACAATTCTTTGGTTTATTACTTTCAATTCTTTGATTTATTTGACATTGTTTGAGGACAAACAAAGTTTCAAGTTGGGGAGAGTTTGATAAGTGCCAAAATGTACTTATTTTATGTATGTATATAGTGGCACTTATCGATACTTTTGTTAATACCGTTTGAATAATTCCCCGTTTTGTGTATAAATACGTATACTTTGTGAATAGTTGTATTTTCATATACTTTTATACCATTTGATAGTTTTTCCTTTGTTTTTATAGGTATTCATGCTTATTGGAGCCTTGAGGAATAAAGTGTCAAAGGCACGGCTTCGATTTCGCAATTTTGGTGAAAGCCCGCTTAGCCACCGTCAAGCGGACTTCCAAAGACTCAAAATAAGGATGACCAAAATCATCAATTTGGTTTCCATTCATTCATTATTGGATAGAGCATTGAATAAGCTTTCCAACGCTTCGAACCGGGCGCAATTCGGAGTTACGGTTCTCGAGTTATGGCGAAAACAAAATCTGATTTTTAGCAGACTCCGCTAAGCGGAGGGGGTCCGTTGAGCGGAGCTCCAGCGGAGCAAATCAGCGTCTGGATGCAATTTTGAGTCCGCTGAGCGGAGGGGGTCCGCTAAGCGGACCTGCTAAGACAGCAACTCGTTAAAAGGGGCCAAAACACAATTTTTAGGTCATGGGTTGGGTATTTTTGAGTCCCAACTCCATCATTTTCATTCTTAGATCAAAATTAGCTTAGAAAACAACTTCGGAGGTTGCATACAGATGATCGGGGGTGGATTGAGCGTCGAACGGAGCTGACAAACCGGGAGATTTTCGGTTCATTTCTCTTCTTCTTTGTGTATTTCTCTTTGGTTGGGTTTGTTTGTATAGTTACTCGAATCTTATGTATATTTACCGATTATAATGTTATATTTAACTTGCTTTACAAATCTGTGTTGATGTTGTTCTGGATTTTTGCTCTATGCTGGGGATTTGGGGTGCTTTAGAGATAAACTTCTTGAATCCTTATCTAGGATGATAATCTGTTGGTTCTGAACTCTAGAGATAGATTTAGATCTAGCATTCACCGTGGGTATTTGTACTTAATGCTTTCGTGTTTGAGCGGCGCGCGAGAGATCGCCGACGCAAGAACACGGATGTTCTCGTGACTTCGCGTTAGAGATAACCTTAGTTGTGAGATAATCTCGTTTGTGCTCCAGAGATGGACGCTTATGTGAGAGATACGTGATGACATAGACGAGTATCGTAGGTTGAGTATAACGGGTTGGTAAGTGTATGTTTGTGAAGAGTGAATATATTTACATTCCTGATAAGTTATTTCTCTTCTAAGAATGTGTTTATTCTTTTCTTGTCTATATCTTTGTTTACTTTTTGCTCATTCAAACCCAAGCTCGAAGTCATAGAAACTGTTGAATGACATCTCTCCATCTCTGAGGACGATAAATCCCGGATCAATATTTTCAAATCTTGTTTGTTGCTTGCCCTATACTGCATTCAACAACTTTTCTGAAACTAAATGCCGAAACCTAGAACCAATTGGCAGGAAGATTGCAAAAAAGTGTGGTGGATTGCCAATAGCTGCGAAATCACTTGGAGGACTGTTGCGTTCAAAAGTAGATACTGAAGAGTGGATTGAAGTTCTGAACAACGACATATGGAACTTAAAGGATGATAATATTCTGCCTGCATTGCGCCTGAGTTATCAATACCTTTCCTCTCAATTGAAAAGATGTTTTTCCTATTGCTCTATTTTTCCAAAGGACTATCCACTTGATAGGAAGCAATTGGTTTTGTTGTGGATGGCAGAAGGCTTCCTTGATCATTCTCATGACAAAAAAACTATGGAAGAAGTAGGTGATGAGTGTTTTACTGAATTGTTATCCAGATCGTTGATTCAACAATTGCATGATGATTCTAGAGGACATAAATTTGTCTTGCATGACCTTGTTAATGATTTAGCTACGGTCGTATCTGAAAAAAGTTGTTACAGACTTGAATTTGGTGCTAAGAGCTATGAAAATGTTCGCCACTTGTCATATAATAAAGAAACATATGATATTTTTAAGAAGTTTAAGACTTTCGACAAATTCAAACGCTTGAGAAGCTTCCTTGCCATTGACTTTGGATGGTTAGAATATAATTTATCAAGAAATACGGTCAATTATTTGCTACCCACATTTGGAAGGTTGCGGGTGTTATCGTTATCAAGATATAGAAACATCACCATGCTACCCGTTACAATTGGCAACTTAGTGCAGTTGCGCTATCTAGATCTCTCTTACACGAATATCGCAAGCTTGCCTGACACCATATGCAACCTCTACTACTTGCAAACCTTGATTTTATCTTGCTGCTCAAAACTCACAGAATTTCCTAAAAATGTTGGAAAATTAAGTAATTTGCGTCATCTTTATATTGATATGACAAGCATAATAGAGATGCCGAAGCAAATTGCTGAACTAGAAAACCTTCAAACTCTAACTGTTTTTGTAGTTGGCAAGAAAAATATTGGTTTAAGTGTTAGAGAGCTTGGGAAGTTTCCTAAGCTACGGGGAAAGTTACTCATTAAGAACCTGCAAAATGTCAATGATGTCATGGAGGTAAGTGGTACCAACTTGAAGAGCAAATAACATATTGATGAACTGACGCTACAGTGGGGCAAGGAAACCGATGACACACTTAATGAAAAAAATGTGCTTGATATGTTAGAACCATCTACAAACCTAGAAAAACTGAGCATTGGATCATATGGTGGGACAAGTTTTTCAAGTTGGTTTGGAGATCCTTCGTTTTCTAACATGGTGTCTCTCAGCATTAGTACTTGTGTGAATTGCATGACACTTCCATCACTAGGGCAGCTACCTTCTCTCTGTTAGAACAAGATTTGTTCTGATCAATTATCTTAGTTTTGATGATAACAATAATATGAATTTTGCTTAAGAACAAAATATTACCTGCAAAGTCATCATTTAAAAATAAGTAGTCAGAAGTGTTTCTCGAATAAGAGAAACCGACGCCGGCTCGAGAATCCAAATACATCATGTTTGCTTCTGTAATAGAGATGAATATATTATTATTCTTCCAATCTTTCATTTAAGGAAACACCATTCTTAATCATAAAAGTTTGTTTATTAATTCCTTTGTGGATCTATATTTATTCAGCATATGTTGCAAGTGAGATTCTGTAGTTTTATTCTTTTTCAGCTTCAGTTGGTCAAAATTTGTCTTGAGGCCAGTTTCTTTTAAGGAAACATGTTAGTAGCATGGATCACAATAGGCGGCAAGCTTAAGCATTCACACTGAGCCATTTTTTGGGTATAAACTGTTAGAACAAGATTTGTTCTGATCAATTATCTTAGTTTTGATGATAACAATAATATGAATTTTGCTTAAGATAATATGGTACTCTAATCCAATGCAATTTCCTTTTCAGGAAATATATAAAGAGTATGCATAATTCAGCGCTCAGAAGCTTTGTCTCAAAGGGTTCAGCATGCAACATCAGAACATGGTCTGGCAAGACATCAGAAGATGGTCGAAGCAGAATCAGAACATGGGTCTATGGAAGCATCATAAGAACAAGAGAACAGAAGCACTGAAGTTCTGATGGTATCACGCTCAGAAGCACTTCAAGGTCAGAAGATCAGAAGATGCTTTGCACCAAGCTGTTTGACTCTGATGATATTCAAACGTTGTATTCACAAATATCAGATCAGAAGGAAGTACAAGTGGCAAGCTACGCTGACTGACAAAAGGAACGTTAAAAGCTACTAAAGGCTACGTCAGTAGACACAGCGTGAACAAGGCTCGAGGTAGTTGACAAAAGCGTATAACATTAAATGCGATGTTGTACGGAACACGCAAAGCATTAAATGCACTCAACGGTCATCTTCTCCAACGCCTATAAATATGAAGTTCTGATGAGAAGCAAGGTTAACATTTTTCTGCACCAAAACAACTCATATTAACTTGCTGAAACGCTGTTCAATTCGAAGCTCAGAATCTTCATCTTCATCAAAGCTCACTACATTGCTGTTGTAATATATTAGTGAGATTAAGCTTAAACGTTAAGAGAAATATCACAGTTTGTGATTATAGCTTTTAAGAAGCATTTGTAATACTCTTAGAATTGATTACATTAAGTTGTAAGGAACTAGAGTGATCGTGTGGATCAGAATACTCTAGGAAGTCTTAGAGGTTATCTAAGCAGGTTGTAACTAGAGTGATCGTGTGGATCAGAATACTCTAGAAAAGTCTTAGAGGGTATCTAAGCAGTTGTTCCTGGAGTGATCAGTGTGTGATCAGAAGACTCTGGAAGACTTAGTTGCTGACTAAGTGGAGAACCATTGTAATCCGTGCGATTAGTGGATTAAATCCTCAGTTGAGGTAAATCATCTCTGCGGGGGTGGACTGGAGTAGTTTAGTTAACAACGAACCAGGATAAAAATAACTGTGCAATTTATTTTTATCTGTCAAGTTTTTAAAGCCACACTTATTCAAACCCCCCCTTTCTAAGTGTTTTTCTATCCTTCAATTGGTATCAGAGCGCCGGTTCTAAGGTGCAAGCACTTAACCGTGTTTAGAAAAGATTCAGGAAGAGAAAAACGCTTTAGTAAAAGATGGCTGATGAAACTCCAAAGTCTACACCTGCATCTACATCTGGCTCTGCTGAGCAACACAACGGTAACAATGGTTATACTAGACCGCCGGTATTTGATGGTGAAAACTTTGAATACTGGAAAGATAAACTGGAAAGTTACTTTCTTGGTCTAGATGGTGATCTATGGGATCTTCTGATGGATGGTTACAAACATCCAGTAAATGCCAGTGGCGTAAAGCTGACAAGGCAAGAAATGAATGATGATCAGAAGAAGCTTTTCAGGAATCATCATAAATGCAGAACTGTTTTGCTGAATGCTATCTCTCATGCTGAGTATGAGAAGATATCTAACAGGGAAACAGCCTATGACATATATGAGTCCTTGAAAATGACTCATGAAGGAAATGCTCAAGTCAAGGAGACTAAAGCTCTCGCTTTAATCCAGAAATATGAAGCCTTCAAGATGGAGGATGATGAAGACATTGAAAAGATGTTTTCAAGATTTCAAACTCTTACTGCTGGATTGAGAGTTCTTGACAAGGGATACACCAAGGCTGATCACGTAAAGAAGATCATCAGAAGCTTACCCAGAAGATGGGGTCCTATGGTGACTGCATTCAAGATTGCAAAGAATCTGAATGAAGTTTCTCTGGAAGAGCTTATCAGTGCCTTGAGAAGTCATGAAATAGAGCTGGACGCAAATGAGCCTCAAAAGAAAGGTAAGTCTATTGCATTAAAATCCAATATCAAGAAATGCACTAACGCTTTTCAGGCTAGAGAAGAAGATTCTGAAGAATCAGAATCTGAAGAAGAAGATGAACTGTCCTTGATCTCCAGAAGACTAAATCAACTCTGGAAGAACAAGCAAAGGAAGTTCAGAGGCTTCAGAAGTTCAAAGAAATTTGAACGTGGAGAATCTTCTGATGACAGAAGATTTGACAAGAAGAAGGTCATGTGCTATGAATGCAATGAGCCTGGACACTTCAAGAATGAATGTCCAAAACTTCAGAAGGAAAATCCCAAGAAGAAGTTTCATAAGAAGAAAGGTCTTATGGCAACCTGGGATGAGTCAGAAGATGATTCAGACTCTGAAGATGAGCAGGCTAACTGTGCGCTGATGGCGACAGAAGATGACGGATCAGAATCTACATCAGAATCAGATTCTGAAGAGGTATTTTCTGAACTTACTAGAGATGAGTTAGTTTCCGGTCTAACTGAACTTCTGGAATTCAAGTCTCAGATTAGTCTCAAATACAAAAAGCTGAAAAAGCTATTTGAATTTGAAACAAAGAAGCTTGAGTTGGAAAATTCTGAATTAAAAGAAAAACTTTTAAAATTATCCAATAATGTTGGATCTCCTTCTGATTCAGAAAAATCCACTTCCAGTCTAAACCATATTCTGAAAGAATATGATTTAAGTTTCAGGAAGTTCTTATCTAGAAGTATTGGCAGAAGTCAGCTAGCTTCTATGATATATGCTGTGTCTGGAAACAAAAGAGTAGGCATTGGTTTTGAGGGTGAAACCCCATACAAACTTGAACCTGTTGATGAAATGAAATTCACATACAAGCCATTGTATGATCAGTTCAAGTATGGCCACTCCCATGATATTAGGCACACTTCACATGCTCAAAGTTTTCACATAACACACACCAAAAAGCATGTGACACAACCTAGGAAATATCATGAAACTCGCATTAAAAATTATCATGCTGTTCCTCCTATTGCTTACAATGTTAAACCCAAGTTCAAACAGAACTTGAGAAGATCTAACAAGAAAGGACCCAAGAAAATGTGGGTACCTAAGGATAAGATTATTCCTATTGCAGATATCCTTGGCTGCAAAAAGGACAAAGCACAACATGTCATGGTACCTGGACTCTGGATGCTCACGACACATGACAGGAAGAAGGTCTATGTTCCAAGACCTGGTGCTTAAGTCTGGAGGAGAAGTCAAGTTTGGAGGAGATCAGAAGGGCAAGATAATTGGCTCTGGAACTATAAAGTCTGGTAACTCTCCTTCCATCTCTAATGTACTTCTTGTAGAAGGATTAACACATAACCTCTTATCTATCAGTCAATTGAGTGACAATGGTTATGATATAATCTTTAATCAAGAGTCTTGCAAGGCTGTAAATCAGAAGGATGGCTCAATCCTATTTACAGGCAAGAGGAAGAACAACATTTATAAGACAGATCTGCAAGATCTTATGAGTCAGAAGGTGACTTGTCTTATGTCTGTTTCTGAAGAGCAGTGGGTCTGGCACAGAAGATTAGGTCATGCTAGTTTGAGAAAGATTTCTCAGATTAACAAACTGGATCTTGTCAGAGGACTCCCTAATCTGAAATTTAAATCAGATGCTCTTTGTGAAGCATGTCAGAAGGGCAAGTTCTCCAAACCTGCATTCAAGTCCAAGAATGTTGTTTCTACCTCAAGGCCATTAGAACTCTTGCACATTGATCTGTTTGGCCCAGTCAAAACAGCATCTGTCAGAGGGAAGAAATATGGATTAGTCATCGTAGATGATTATAGCCGCTGGACGTGGGTAAAATTCTTGAAACACAAGGATGAGTCTCATTCAGTGTTCTTTGATTTCTGCATTCAGATTCAATCTGAAAAAGAGTGTAAAATCATAAAGGTCAGAAGTGATCATGGTGGTGAATTTGAGAACAGATTCTTTGAAGAATTCTTCAAAGAAAATGGTATTGCCCATGATTTCTCTTGTCCTAGAACTCCACAGCAAAATGGAGTTGTAGAACGAAAGAATAGGACTCTGCAAGAAATGGCCAGAACCATGATCAATGAAACCAATATGGCTAAGCATTTCTGGGCAGAAGCAATAAACACTGCATGCTATATTCAGAATAGAATCTCTATCAGACCTATTCTAAATAAGACTCCTTATGAATTGTGGAAGAATAAAAAGCCCAACATTTCTTATTTCCATCCTTTTGGATGTGTATGCTTTATTCTGAACACTAAAGATCATCTTGGTAAGTTTGATTCCAAAGCACAAAAATGTTTCCTTCTTGGATATTCTGAACGCTCAAAAGGCTACAGAGTATACAATACTGAAACATTGATTGTAGAAGAATCAATCAATATCAGGTTTGATGATAAGCTTGGTTCTGAAAAACCAAAGCAGTTTGATAATTTTGCAGATTGGGATATTGATATATCAGAAGTTGTTGAGCCAAGAAGCAACGCATCAGAAGCAGAGCTTCTCAGAAGCAAAGAATCTGAAGATCAAGTATCAGCTTCTCTGGAGGATCTAAGCATTTCTGAAGAACCATCTGTCAGAAGATCATCCAGACTCATCTCTGGTCATTCAGAAGATGTCATTCTTGGAAAGAAGGATGATCCAATCAGAACAAGAGCATTCCTTAAGAACAATGCAGACTGTCAATTAGGTCTTGTATCTTTGATCGAGCCAACTTCTGTTGATCATGCTCTAGAAGATCCAGACTGGATAATTGCTATGTAAGAAGAACTGAATCAGTTTACAAGGAATGATGTTTGGGATCTTGTTCCTAGACCAGATGGATTCAATATAATCGGTACAAAATGGATCTTCAGAAACAAGCCCAGAATGAGAAGATGAGAAGTTCTTATGTATGAGTATTTTCTGAAATGAAATTTCTTTTATAAGAAGTTCTGATTGAAATCAATTAAAATTGTGATTCAGTTATTACTAACGTTTCATTGTCTAAGTTGATTCAAAATCTCTTTAAAAGCAAAACAGCTGTAACTGGCTATCCAGATGGTAAACACGTGTTCACTATTCCTGGACAAGCGTGCGAGCAGTTGAGGGGACGTCTACTTAGGTAACTGTGCAAATCACGTCTTTTGTCATTATTATCTCTCCTCACGTCACGTAACATTAAATGCTTTTCATCATTTACTCTCTTTCAGTTTTCTTTTTTATATTCTTCAAACGTTTCTTTTCCCTCTTATATTTCTCTCACTTTGCATTCAGTTTCTTTTTCGTTCTCTCTCTCTTTACATTCATATCATAAACCCTAGTAGTTTCCAATATCTGCAACTTCATCATGAATCCATCGTCAAGCTCTGGGAATCAAGATAATGATCGGAACCAAAAGAGAAAGGCAACTGCTGATCCAGAAACCAAACCAAAAAGAGTAAGGATCACCTCCCTTGACGGTACCCCTCAATCACCTCCCTCTTCAAAGACCTTCACCACCTCCTCCTCTTCATTCATCCTCTCGGAACCACCTTCTTTACCATCTGATATCTCCTCTCCTTCAACCCATCCATTAGATATTTCTTCATCTCTCTCACACCCTTTTCCCACCAGAACACCTAATCCCTATAGTGTTGTTCTTCCCGACTCCAGGTTCACTGTCAACCCTCCAACCCCTACCACTCAATCATATCTGGAGCTTTTACATTCTGATGTAAATGGCTGGTTGGAGATTCTGGGTGCTGCTCACCTTAACCATCTGGATGAGTATGCTACTAGCAACCTTTGGAATACCTTTCGTCAGGATTTTCTGGCTAAGGCTACAGACACTCAGAGAAGGATTATGTCTGAAGCTCCTGGTGTTCGTGGTCTTCGGTTGGAAGTCGGTGAAAGCAGCAATCACCATCTTATCAGGAACAGAAGTGCTCTTGAGAAGAAGATACCAGCAGATGAGTTGGAAGAAGAAAATCTCTGCAGAGACATCGTGGTGTGGAGACCATGGTTTCTTGTGCTGACTGGAGACTTTCAGTGGCTGTTCAACTGGTTCAGAATGAACCCTTCTGAAAAAGCACCTCACATGGTCTTTCCAGTAGTGGTTTATCATGCTGAAGTTGCTGGTCCGACTCCTCCAACAAACCTAGCAGCTATTCTTCAAGCGTTGGAAGATGGAACTTCTGAGCTGCCTGAACCAGAATATGCTAAGGCTATTTCTGAGTCAGACTCAGATGAGGAAATGGATGATGCACAAGCTGAAGATCTCCCAGAAGATCACCCTGCTGAGATTGCTGTCCCTCTTGGCAGAAATTCAGGTGCTTCTTCTTCTGGTGAAACCTCAGCTCTGATGGAGACCTTGGAAGCTCTTCATCAGAATCAAGCTATGCTGGCTTCTCGTTTGGACGCGAAAGAAGTAGCCAATGCTGAGTTTCGCTCCTTCATGGCAAGGCAAGCTACAAGCACTGATGGGATTCATGATGTTCTGGCGCGGATTTTGCGTAGGCTAGGATCTTAGTCCTTTGGTCTTTGTAGTTTTCTTTCCTTGCTGCATCTGTTTTCCTGCATTCCTCTCTTGTAATCCTTTTTGATTATAAATGGAAAGTTTCCTTGTTTTACATTCCAGTGATTTTATTTGTCGTTTTATTCATCTGAATCTTTTGAAATATTCTTTTTGATGTTATGACAAAAAGGGGGAGAAGATAAATGATAAATGATTTGATTAATATCTATCAGTTGCTGGGTAAAGCTCCCACACATTTACTAACAAGAACTGCAAGTTCTATATGGTTTAAGTGTTTTGCAGGTATAAAGAAGTGAAGAGAATCTTCAAAGCAAACACAAGAAGCAAAACCATAAGAAGTGTTATTCTGTAAAAAAGAATAAGCTCATGGAAACTGAAGCAAGCTGAGTGCTGTCAAGCTTCAGAAATCAGAAGCAAGAAAGAAGAATGAATCAGAAGCACTGATAATAGAATTTGATCCTTATTTGTCTATCTGTTCTGACAAAATTCTATTTACTCTGATACATTATTTTAGCCTATATGGCTCTGATACATATAATGTGTTCTAATATACATTTTATGTTCTGACTCGTTCATGCTGACTTTTGTCGTTTAGTTTTTGTTCTGTAACATTTCAGGATGTAGAGATGCTCTGATGATGCTCTGGTACATTCAACAATGTTCTGATACAAATCTAGCATGAAGTGATGTTGGTAGAAATTCAAAGCTCTGAAGCTATCCGAGGGAAGCAGAAATCAGAAGCTGTGAATGTTCCAAAGATCCAGAAAACTCAAGTTCTGAAGCTGTCCTAAATGGAAGCAGAAATCAGAAGCTGTGAATGTTCAGAAGATCAAAGAAATTCAAGTTCTGAAGCTGTCCTAGATGGAAGCAGAAGTCAGAAGCTGTGAATGTTCAGAAGATCAAAGAAATTCAAGTTCTGAAGCTGTCCTAGATGGAAGCAGGAATCAGAAGCTGTGAGTGTTTAGGGTTTAGGGTTTAGGGTTTAGGGTTTAGGGTTTAGGGTCTAGTTCTGAAGCTGTCCAATGGAAGCAGAAGTCAGAAGCTATGAATTCTCTGAAGACAAAAGCTTATATGATCGTCTCTACCGAAATAATCAGGGAAGTCTTTTATTAAAGTTCTTCGAGTATTTATTTCAGGGGGAGATTATTTATCTCAGGGGGAGATTGTTAATCTCAGGGGGAGACATAATCATATGCTTATGCTATAGCTGTGTAATTTGTCTTTTGCCGTCTGTTCTTTCTGATCGCAAATTCATATCATTTATATATGTTTTTGTCATCATCAAAAAGGGGGAGATTGTTAGAACAAGATTTGTTCTGATCAATTATCTTAGTTTTGATGATAACAATAATATGAATTTTGCTTAAGATAATATGGTACTCTAATCCAATGCAATTTCCTTTTCAGGAAATATATAAAGAGTATGCATAATTCAGCGCTCAGAAGCTTTGTCTCAAAGGGTTCAGCATGCAACATCAGAACATGGTCTGGCAAGACATCAGAAGATGGTCGAAGCAGAATCAGAACATGGGTCTATGGAAGCATCAGAAGAACAAGAGAACAGAAGCACTGAAGTTCTGATGGTATCACGCTCAGAAGCACTTCAAGGTCAGAAGATCAGAAGATGCTTTGCACCAAGCTGTTTGACTCTGATGATATTCAAACGTTGTATTCACAAACATCAGATCAGAAGGAAGTACAAGTGGCAAGCTACGCTGACTGACAAAAGGAACGTTAAAAGCTACTAAAGGCTACGTCAGTAGACACAGCGTGAACAAGGCTCGAGGTAGTTGACAAAAGCGTATAACATTAAATGCGATGCTGTACGGAACACGCAAAGCATTAAATGCACTCAACGGTCATCTTCTCCAACGCCTATAAATATGAAGTTCTGATGAGAAGCAAGGTTAACATTTTTCTGCACCAAAACAACTCATATTAACTTGCTGAAACGCTGTTCAATTCGAAGCTCAGAATCTTCATCTTCATCAAAGCTCACTACATTGCTGTTGTAATATATTAGTGAGATTAAGCTTAAATGTTAAGAGAAATATCACAGTTTGTGATTATAGCTTTTAAGAAGCATTTGTAATACTCTTAGAATTGATTACATTAAGTTGTAAGGAACTAGAGTGATCGTGTGGATCAGAATACTCTAGGAAGTCTTAGAGGTTATCTAAGCAGGTTGTAACTAGAGTGATCGTGTGGATCAGAATACTCTAGAAAAGTCTTAGAGGGTATCTAAGCAGTTGTTCCTGGAGTGATCAGTGTGTGATCAGAAGACTCTGGAAGACTTAGTTGCTGACTAAGTGGAGAACCATTGTAATCCGTGCGATTAGTGGATTAAATCCTCAGTTGAGGTAAATCATCTCTGCGGGGGTGGACTGGAGTAGTTTAGTTAACAACAAACCAGGATAAAAATAACTGTGCAATTTATTTTTATCTGTCAAGTTTTTAAAGCCACACTTATTCAAACCCCCCCTTTCTAAGTGTTTTTCTATCCTTCACTCTCAAGGACTTGCAGATTATTAGAATGACATCTATTGTGGCAATTGGGCAAGAGTTCTATGGCATGGCAGCAGGAGGTTCCAATTCTTCGTTCCAACCATTTCAATCCCTCGAGAATTTGGGATTTTATTACATGGGAAATTGGAAAGAATGGTGTCCTTTTCCAGACAACATGTTTCCTTTTCCTCGTCTCAAGACTCTGAGGTTAGTAAGGTGTCCCAAATTGAAAGGACATTTACCTAGTCATCTTCCTTCCTTAGAAGAGATTGAAATATATGATTGTGATCATCTCTTGGCAACACCACCTACTCCACATTGGCTCTCCTCAATAAAAAAGATTCGTATTGTGGAAGATTCAGATTCAATAAGCAATACTGAAAGGAACCAATACTCATTGCTCGAGAGTGATTCTCCATGTCTGCTGCAAACAATAGACATATGGAGCCGTCATATGCTAAAATCTGTACCTAAAATGATTATAAACAGCACCTCTCTTCGAGAATTGGATCTCAATGGTATTAGTTCTCTCACTACGATTCCAACGAATGGCTTACCCACTTCTTTGCAATCACTTTCTATTACAAATTGTGAGAACTTAGCATTCTTTCCTCCTGAAATGTGGAGCAATTACACATCCCTTGTGACTCTTACATTAGAAGACTGCAATGCACTTACCTCCGTCCCATTGAATTGTTTTCCTATGCTCCAAAATTTTTCCATCTATGATTGTAACAGTTTGGAATCTATTTTTATTTCAGAAACTTCTTCCTGTAGCTCTTCAACCCTCCAATCTTTTCATGTCCGTGATTGCGAGGAACTTAGATCACTACCTCAACGGATGGGCACCCTCACCGCTCTTGAAAAGATATTTCTACGCAATCTTCCAAAATTGAATTTATCATTATGTGAAGGAGTTTTCCTACCTCCCAATTTACAATCAATTGTGGTAGATTCTGTGAGGATAACAAAGCCGGTAACAGAGTGGGGTTTCCAATGTCTCACTGCTCTTTCATCATTGCAAATTATGGGTGATGATATTGTGAACATATTGCTCAAAGAGCCGTTATTGCCCATTTCCCTTGTGTCTCTATATATCGTTGGTCTCTCTGAAATGAAATGCTTAGAAGGAAATAGACTTCGACACCTCTCCTCTCTAGAATTCCTTTTCTTTGCTGATTGTCCAGGGCTTGTATCATTGCCAGAAAAAACCTTCCCCTCCTCGCTGAAATCACTTGATTTTTATGAGTGTACAAGACTAAAGTCATTCCCAGAAAACAGTCTTCCTACCTCTCTTGAGGTACTGTGCATTTCTAATTGCCCATTGTTAGAAGAAAGGTATAAAAGGAAGGAACATTGGTCCAAAATTGCTCACATCCCAGTCATAAGAATAAATGAGCAAGTCACAATATGAGTCATGGCCATTGAGAAGCTAAGAGAATGAAGAATTCCATTCCTGTTTCAGGTATGAATATTACTTTTTACTTTATTTGTTTTATAAGGTATATATACTTGTGTTCATTAATATTGTCAAGTTCCACAGTAATCAAATGAGATTTTTAATTCTTCATGCAATGATTTTTAATCAAATAGATCCTTGATTAGATTTTTCTGCCATTTCCAGAGTCCAAGTAACTCAATTGGGTGGCTGACATAGATTGCTAGAAGACTGAATAGAAGAACAACATTTGATTGCTCAAGAAAGTTATTGTCTGTCCTCTTCTCCGACACTGCAATCTATTGTGTTTGTTCATGTACATATTTGTATACTTGTGTTTTCCTTTATGTTCGTATAATCGTTGTATATATTTGTACCCGTAATGTTTGTTGAGTGGTTGGTTAGAAAACTTTCTTTAGGTTTGTGCGGTGAGACGTCACCATGGCATGACGGAAGGAAGCTACTTTCCAAACACCAAAACAATAAAGGCGTCGAGCTAACGACGTAAAACAAGCGCTTGTTGGGAGGCACCCCAACGGTTGTAAATTTTGTCTATATTTCAGTATTTGAGGTATTTAAGTGAAGTGGAGAGAGCTGGAACATCTAATTCTGTTCTGGTTTTTCCTGGTTTTTTGCTGTGTCCGCTAAGCGGAACAGAGCTCGCTAAGCGAGCATAGCAGAATTTTGGTTTCTTGCTTTGTACCAGTGGGGTTTCCATTCCACTTGGTTCACTCATTTTTCCCACTTTCACCAAGGCTAATTAGTAGTATATAATAGTTTTGTTTTTCTAATTCTTTTGTTGGTCGTTTGGATTCAAATTTTTTTCCGGTAATTCAAAGATTTTTGAGGTGATTTTCCAAAGCTTGAGTGTTTCAAGTTGCGGATGTATGGTAGGATATTGTTTTTGAAGTCGTATCATTCAAGGTACTCATTTATCACTTTCTATAGCATAACATGTTTAGGAAACTTTTCATTTGTACAATTACCATACCATTCATTCTTTTGTATTACTTGCTTGTTGATTGAATCACTTTACTTCCCAAACCATAAATGTGAGGAAGCTTTCCATTGTTTACATATGCTGGAGCGCGACAATCTATGTTTTAACTGGATTTTATTATGCTTAATCTTTTGTTTATGTTGATTTTATGAAAGCATGAAAAGGATCAAGGCATTTTGTTTCATTTTGAACACAACCACCATAACCAAATAGTCAATTCACCTTGTGAGTGTGTGATCATTTGTTAACCCTTTTGAGCTTTTTGTCAATCTCCATGTTGTTTTTGCTAAATGCTTATCTTTGAGTGTTTAGTTCTCATTTTTGCATGGATAATTGATTCTTTGTTTTCTTGAACCCTCAACCATGATTTTTGGTATGAATTCTTACCTTGCCTTAGAAAGTAGGGAGTATTCACATGATGATGTGGTTGAATTCAAGTTGGGGAGAAAAATGATTGTGCACTTATTTGGTTATTGCTATGAGGTTGAAAAGAAAAGAAAAAATATGTGAAAAAAAAAGAAAAGAAAAAAAAAAGAAAAAGTTTTGAAAAAGAAAAAGAAAAGAGAAGTGAATAATTGTGCTAATAATTATTGTGATTGGTTTGAGAAACTTGTGGTTATGGAAGAAGTTTAATCGAGATTTTGTTGCTTAGAACTTTATGGATTGATCACTCCCTTAGGTTTAGGCAAGTCTTTGTTTCGATTAGCCTTAGGACATATCCCTTCTTTGTTAACCAAGCCACATTACAACCTTGAAAAGTCCTTGTGATTCTTGCTTTTGTATCTTCAATTTGATTTTTGGATGAATGCATAATTTAATCTTTTGTTTGCAAGATTGTTGGATGAGTGTTAAAAGTCCTTCACCTTTGTGTGTTCTTCATCCATTGATGAATTTTCGCTAGGTGTGATTCATGATGTGAGCATGTAATGTGTTAGAATGTTTTGTATGCTTTTTGTGCTTAGGATTCGTTTCGTTCATATGTTGTCGTTGTAGGATAGTGGTAAGTATTTACTTTGTTTATACGTTTTTGTATTAAGCCATACATTTGTTTTTGGTTTTCAAAACTTGTTGATTCACAATTCTTTGGTTTATTGCTTTTGTTCTTTGATTTATTTGACATTGTTTGAGGACAAACGAAGTTTCAAGTTGGGGAGAGTTTGATAAGTGTCAAAATGTCGATATTTTGAGTATATATTTGTGGCACTTATCGATTCTATTCTTTTGATTTTTGTAATATGTGAGATATTGGATCGAACTCTAGTATGGCCGAAGGGTAGCTTCTTGGTTCGACAGGGTTAAGCATGAAGTCGAAGGTTGTTCATATGCTTGTGTCGAAGATGCTAGGGTTGTTAGCATGTTAAATTAGGTTTTAGTGTTTAAACCCTAATTTGTTAAGTTAGCTTGTTTATTAAGTTGGCTTATGTAATGGGCCTTGTGGAAAAAGCCCATTAGTTAGTATGTTAGGTTTTATTATAAATAGCATACTAGTCTCTCATCATTGCTAAGCTGCAAATCCTAATTTAGGGTGAGAGAGGTTATTTGTTATTCTTGTAAACTTGTAATCTTGTTTTAAGAGAAAGTGAAAGAATAACGGTTATAACCAATTATTGTGTTCCTCTTCTTCCTTGTCCTTTATTCTTCCCTTGGTTTATACTTTGTTCTTGGCATTGAATTCACAACAAATTGGTGCGGTGAGCGTGGAGAAGATGCCGTCAACAAAGTATGAGATTGAAAAGTTCACCGGAGTGAATGATTTCGGTCTGTGGCGCTTGAAGATGAAAGCCCTACTGGTTCAACAGGGTTGTTTGGAAGCGTTGAAGGGAGAGGCAGCCATGAATGCAGAATTGACGGCAGCGGAGAAGACAAATATGATCGAGAAAGCACACAACGCAATTTTGTTGAGCCTTGGTGATAAGGTTCTCAGACAGGTTTCAAAGGAGACGACGACATCAGGGTTATGGGTGAAACTTGAAAGTTTGTATATGACCAAATCGCTGGTAAATCGACTCTACCTGAAGCAAGCTTTGTATTCATTCAAGATGGTTGAAGACAAAGTGTTGGCTGAGCAGTTGGATATGTTCAACAAGCTGATTCTTGATCTTGAAAATATTGATGTGAAGATCGATGATGAAGATCAAGCGCTTTTACTATTGTGCGCTTTGCCTCGATCACATGCTCACTTCAAAGAAACTCTCTTGTATGGAAGTCCCTGACGTTTGAAGAAGTTCAATTAGCCTTATATTCTAAGGATTTGAATGAACGAAAGGAGCATAAACCTTCGACTGTTGGTGAAGGTTTGGCTGTTAAAGGAAAATTCTTGCGAAAGAATGGTAAGTTCGACAAGAAGGGCAAAAGCCAGTCGAAGTCTTACAATGGCAAAGCATCTGGCATTCGATGCTATCATTGTAAGAAGGAGGGTCACACAAGAAAGGTGTGCCCTGAACGCCTGAAAGATCATGGAGGTAAGGATAATGGCAATGCAGCCATTGTTCAAGATGATTTTGAATCATCTGATGTTCTTGTGGTTTCAAGCAGTGACTCGAGAAAAGAGTGGATTATGGATTCAGGGTGCACTTGGCACATGACTCCAAACAAAGACTTGTTCGAGGAATTATGTGATCAAGATGGTGGATCAGTATTGCTGGGAAACAACAAGGCTTGCAAGATTGCAGGTATTGGATCTGTTAGATTCAAACTCCATGATGAGTCAATAAGGTTGTTGACTAAAGTCAGGTATGTTTTCCAAGGAGAGAAAAGTATCCTAAGAGTCATGAAGGGTTCGAAGGAAGTCTTGAGAGGCGTGAAGAAACAAGGCTTGTATACCCTTGAGGCTGAAGTTGTAAGTGGTTCGACAAATGTTGCATCCACGAAACCGTTGTCGAAGACAGAAATCTGGCACATGAGATTGGGCCATGTCAGTGAAAGGGGTCTGGTCGAATTAGGGAAACAAAATCTGCTTGGTGGAGACAAAGTCGAAAAGCTGAAGTTTTGTGAACCCTATGTATTTGGAAAATCTTGTAGAGTGAAGTTCAACAAAGGCAAACAAAGAACACATGGATCCCTTGACTACATCCATGCTGATCTTTGGGGGCCTGCTAGATGTGCATCACATTCTGGGGCAAGGTATTTCCTATCCATAGTAGATGATTATTCCAGAAAATTATGGGTATTCATCCAGAAGACTAAGGATGAAACTTTTGAGAATTTCAAAAGTTGGAAGACTCTGGTTGAAAATCAGACTGACAGAAAGGTCAAGAGGTTGAGAACCGACAATGGCCTTGAATTTTGCAATGAGGCATTCGACAGTTTTTGTGCTGCCTTTGGTATTGCAAGGCATAGAACTACTGCAGGTACTCCACAGCAAAATGGTTTGGCTGAAAGGGTTAATCGAACTATTTTGGAGAGAGTCAGATGCATGTTGACTAGTGTCAGTTTAAAGAAGGTATTCTGGGCTGAGGTTGTTTCGACAGCAACATATCTGATAAACAGATGTCCTTCGACAGTGTTAGATATGAAGACACCTGAAGAAGTTTGGTCGGGACATCCACCAAATCTCGACAAACTGAGAGTATTTGGATGCATAGCCTATGCTCACATTAGGCAAGACAAGGTCGAACCTAGAGCTCTGAAATGCAAGTTCATGGGATACCCTGAAGGAGTCAAAGCTTATAAGCTATGGTGCCTAGAGCCAGATCACAGGAGGTGTATCACCAGTCGAGATGTAGTTTTCAGTTAAGCTGAAATGGCTTTCAAGAAAACTGATGATGGTCGAAGAACAGAAGAGCTGGAACAGGTAGAGATTCCTGTTGAGGTGGAGCATGTTGATGCTGAATTGCATATCCCTGATGAAGTCGAAGAAGAAGCAGAAGATGCTGAGGAAGTTGAGGAAACTGACGATGACTACCTATTGTCGAGAGATAGGTCGAGAAGAGTCATCAAACCACCTCAGAGACTTGGGTATGCAGATCTTATAGCTTATGCATTAATCTCTGCCAGTGAGGTTCTTGATGATGAACCTAGAGATTATAAGGAAGTTATGAGGAGTCAAAATAAGACTGAATGGCTGAAGGCCATGATGATGAGATGAAATCTCTTCACGATAATCACACTTGGGAACTGATCAAGAAACCTGTTGGATCAAGGTTAGTCAGCTGTAAATGGATTTTCAAATTTAAGGAAGGAATTGAAGGAGTCGACTTCAATGATGTGTTCTCTCCTGTTGTGAAGCATAGGTCCATTCGAATGTTGCTTGCCATGGTGGCACAGTTCGACCTTGAACTGGAACAAATGGATGTGAAGACTGCATTCTTGTATGGTGATTTAGATGAAACGATCCTGATGAGGCAACCTGAAGGGTATGTCGAAAAGGGAAAGGAAGATTATGTGTGCAAGCTAAAAAAATCTTTATATGGGCTGAAACAATCTCCTCGACAGTGGAATAGGAGATTTGACAAGTTCATGGCACACATAAGTTTCATTAGAAGTCAGTTCGACCACTGTGTTTACTTCAGATTTCGACCTGGTAATTCATTTGTTATTTTGTTGCTTTATGTT
Source organism: Vicia villosa (assembly GCF_029867415.1). Taxonomy (NCBI): domain Eukaryota; kingdom Viridiplantae; phylum Streptophyta; class Magnoliopsida; order Fabales; family Fabaceae; genus Vicia; species Vicia villosa. The sequence continues at coordinate 195,482,685 of NC_081182.1, read as the reverse complement.
GATGATATTCTCATAGCAAGCAATAGTGTCGAAGATGTGATGAGGGTGAAGGCTGAACTCAATAAGGAGTTCGATATGAAGGATCTGGGAGCTGCTTCCAGGATTCTTGGAATTGACATTCGAAGAGATAGAAAGAAGTCGAAGTTATGCCTATCTCAATAGGCATATCTACGAAAGATTCTTGAAAAGTTTGGTATGTCTCGAAGCCAGTTGTGACTCCAGCAAACCCTCAATTCAAGCTGAGTATTGATCAGTGTCCCAATACTGGTGTCGAAAGAGCCTATATGAATAGTATCCCATATGCTAATATAGTCGGTTCTTTGATGTATGCTATGGTTTGTACTAGACCCGACATAGCATACGCAGTAAGTCTTGTAAGCAGGTACATGGCGAATCCTGGAAAGGCTCACTGGCAAGCATTGAAGTGGATTTTAAGGTACATAAACGAGTCTCTGAATAGAGTCCTAATTTATGGTGGAGCCTTTGGTGAAGATGGTAAAACAGTAATCGAAGGATATGTCGACTCTGATTATGCAGGTTGTATGGATTCCAGGAAATCTATTTCTGGATATGTTTTCACTATGTTTGGCACAACAATTAGTTGAAAAGCAACACTTCAGAAGGTTGTTGCTCTATCAACCACTGAAGCGGAGTATATTGCATTAACTGAAGCTGTGAAAGAAGCATTGTGGCTTGAAGGTTTTGCGAAGGAGCTGAAACTTCAAGGTTGAGGTATCACTGTTAAATGTGATAGTCAAAGTGCAATACACCTGTCGAAGAATTCAACCTATCATGAGCGAACTAAGCACATTGATGTGAGGCTGCATTTCGTCAAAAGAGTAATCGAGCGTGGAGAAGTCCAAGTGCTGAAGGTTTCGACTGAAGACAATGCTGCTGATATGATCACCAAGACATTACCAAGTTGCAAGTTTTTCCACTGTATGCAGTTGCTAAAGCTGCATGAAGAAAGCTAGTTTGTTCCCTTGATGTTGTAGAGTTAGATCCAAGGTGGAGATTTGTGAGATATTGGATCGAACTCTAGTATGGCCGAAGGGTAGCTTCTTGGTTCGACAGGGTTAAGCATGAAGTCGGAGGTTGTTCACATGCTTGTGTCGAAGATGCTAGGGTTGTTAGCATGTTAAATTAGGTTTTAGTGTTTAAACCCTAATTTGTTAAGTTAGCTTGTTTATTAAGTTGACTTGTGTAATGGGCCTTGTGGAAAAAGCCCATTAGTTAGTATGTTAGGTTTTATTATAAATAGCATACTAGTCTCTCATCATTGCTAAGATGCAAATCCTAATTTAGGGTGAGAGAGGTTATTTGTTATTCTTGTAAACTTGTAATCTTGTTTTAAGAGAAAGTGAAAGAATAACGGTTATAACCAATTATTGTGTTCCTCTTCTTCCTTGTCCTTTATTCTTCCCTTGGTTTATACTTTGTTCTTGGCATTGAATTCACAACATAATAAAATCCTAACTTTTGTGTAAATATGTGCATACTTGTGTTTTTGATTCATTTTTATACCAATTAATAGTTTTCCATTCATTTTATAGGTATTCATGCATCTTTGGAGCATTGAGTAATAAAGATCAAAGGCTAAGCTTCAAGAATACAAATTCTACCAATTCATCAAAGAATAAGGCTCAAAATAAGGGTGATAAAAATTATCATTTTGGTTTCCATTCATTCATTATTGGATAGAGCATTGAATAAGCTTTCCGATGCTTCGAACCGGGCGCAATTCGGAGTTACGGTTCTCAACTTATGGCGAAAACAAGATTTCACTTTTGCTATCATCCGCTAAGCGGAGGGGGTTGTTGCACCCCAAAATTTTCCCTCTTTCTCTGTGCTATAAGTTGTGGATGACGTTTATTTCGTTGTTCGAAAATAAAAATAATAATAAAGAGTTTCTATTGTTTTGAAATTGTTAAGTCAAAAGGTTTATGCTCCGAGTTACAAAGATTAAGTCATGATGCGAGGAATGATGATGATAGACTCATATTGTGATCTCTATTGATCTCTATTATTGGTTGTTGGTTTTGCAAGTAGATTTGGATTTGAGTTGAGGAGCAATGTTAGATTCATTCAATTTTCATTCATTCCATGTGTCATTGGTTTACGAAGGAGATTGAAATTCGAATTGAGAATCCATGTAAAAATCGAGTTTCAATTATGTCCATTATTCAAGATGAATCTCCATTTGCAAAGTTCATTCAAATTTCTATCTTGATTCATTACAAGTTTCATTCAAATTGCTATCTTGATTCATTACAAGTTTCTTTTAAGGTTCATTACAAATTCATGAAGGTTTGTATCATTCATTAAAAAAATATACACCAAGGCCCATTCATTACCAAAGGGAGATCCATATTACAAATCCATATTACAAATCCATTACAAAAATTACAAAAAAAAGGGATAGGCTTTCATGCCTCATCAACAAACTTCTGCATAACACCTCACGCTATCAACTTGTTGCAAATACAAATCAGACCCTGCATAACTCTGCATCGGAAATAAACCAAACTCTGGCGTCAAAACCGATTCCATATCGCAAACTCTACCTACATCTAAATTCAAACCGAACCTGCAGCATATCATGGGAAAAATTAAACCAAAAGAGGGCCATTCAGAAAACCGGTTTTGCAAGAGGACCGAAAAGGGATCAGAGAAATTGATGAGAGGAAAAAACCAAGAATCACATAACAGAATTGCAAAAAAAAGCAAATTAATAACAGAAGGAAACTCAGGGGAAATCGGTAACAAAACTTGGACAGAAACGTAACAAACTTCAGATTCATCGCCTTTCCCATGTACGCTTCGTTCATCTTCAACAATCTTCTTCAATCTCATAATCTTCTCCAACCTTGAAACTCTCGAATCTGCAAACTCTTCAATCCTCTCTTTCGTCAATCACCAGAACCAATTCTGCAGAATTCAATTCATCATCTTCATCTTCAATATCTCTCGAATTCACTCCCTACAAAAGAGATTCCAGAAAATCTTCAATTCGGCTTCAACCTTCTTCAATCGACAATCATCCACCAGAAATTGAACAGAAGAATTGAGAGAAAAATATCAGAACAAAAAGATTGTAACAGAATTGGCAAAGAGGGAGAATTGAGTATATAACGAACCTGTGATAATCTTCATCGATCTCATCATCGTCAACGCACAATCGTTATCTTCGTAACACCTCTCGCAATGCACCCTCGTCGTCAACAATGATGCATCTTCGTCATCAACGGCGCAACGACTTCGACACTTTTTCTTTTCAATCGTAGCGGAATTCGAACTCACCTGTAACAAAATTCATCAACATCTCTTCGCCAAGAGTCTTCCGTCACTACAGCAACAATAACATGTTCGCCATAAACACATCAACAATGACAATTGGAAGAAAAGAAATCGAGAATGGAGAGAGTGAGTCCGAGAGAAATGAGAGATGAGACGAAGCGAGAATCTAGCCGGAGAAGGAGGTTGAGGTCACATCGCCGCCGTCGGCGCTTCGTGAGAGAGAGGAGAGCATCGGACTTGTCTCCGATGGAGGTTTGAAATCGGAGGAACGTGAGGATGGAGGATCGGAGACGCGAAAGATTCGAGACGGAATCAGAAGGAATGAATTGAAGAAGAAATCAATGCGATAGAGATTGTAGATTCGAACGAAGATGAGAGCTTGGTCTGGATCGTGTTCGTTGTTGGTGCCATTAGAGGATCTGAGAGGTTTCGCCGGAGAGGAGAATCGGCGCCGTCGTGTTTGAAGGAAAGAGAGGTCTGAGTTTTGAAACAAGGTGAATGGTCACATTAACCCTAATCCCTCTTTTGATCCAATTTTGTGGTAAATGTGGTTATTAGCTTAATTAAATGATGCTAATCTTGGATAATCTGAGTGTTTTGTTGGAAATATGAATTGTTAATTGAATCAAAAACATGATTTGGATCAAACAAAATCTGATGTGAATAAATCAACTTTGGACCCATACGAAATTGCTGTTTCCACCTCCCCAATAGCCCAATCACGCCATTTGTGTTTTGCTGAAGAAAATTGTGACCATAAAACATCTCCTTGGGCCTAACTCATGAGCCCTGCGACTTGTATTGCCTGATGCACCCTATTTTCAACTTGAAACCCCCTGTGCACATAAATTTTCTATTTTAGATTAGTTTTTTTTACTAGTTTATTTTCTATCTCTTTTAGTATGATAAACCATTGATATTTTTGCTATATTGTGACATGATAATGGAATATAAAATCATTGAGTTTTGTTAGTTTTTGCTTGATAAAAAAGATAATAAAAACATGTAATCTTTTCTAGTTAGAATTAGATGTCTTGTTATATTGTTTAGTTTTAATTCTTTGATAAAAATGCCATAAAAAACAATTTAATCTTGTTAGATTTTGTTTTAGAATTTACTTAGAATTTAATTTCTATTGTTTTCTGTGGAGGGTGCGTGTCTCCTTGTTATTACTGATTTGTTTGCTGAGATGTACGAGGTACTTTGAGAGGGTTCGATTGCGATTCGACTTGCTTCGTGTTCCACTTTATTTGTGGGACACAAATTCGCTTCCGGTGCGATTGATTTGCGTCGTGTTCCACTTTATTTGTGGGACACGAACTTATTCCCGATGCGATTCACCCAATCTCTCATTCATTGAGATGTATATCTCTGTATTGTCTGGATTGTGTTTCCCTTGCAGGTTGCTTGTATGGTTGTGTTTGATACGCACCGTATAGCGGTTGTGATTTATTTTCACACTGTATTGCTTTGACACTTGTGCTGGACTCCTGGCTTTGCTGGATGTTAGATTACGTGAAGTTTCTTAGTTCTGCTTGTGTTGCTAGCGCATTGCGGATTTGCTATCCGTTCGGTATTGTCTCCTGGTCCCTTTTACCGCTTTCCGCATCATCCTATAACATGAGAAGTAGGACCTAGACATGCATCTGGCCAAGCCCTCGAAAGAGGCTCTGTTTTTGTTGGTGTGTTTACATTTGTGCTTTGCGGCAGGGAGTCACGGTGCAATAAGTCATATATGGCACTCCGTTAAGTCCTCATGGAAGGCATGCGGAAAGGGTTAGCAATCAACCCCCGCCTAGTCTCATCGAGTCTGTTCAGTATGCGCACGCTACGCGGTGCTTGCTTCTGAACCTGCACAAGATCTTATCGAGTATGTCAGGAAAAGGGTTCATGCAGCCGGACCCCCCCGCCTTTCCTATAACTCGCGTTGCTCGACGTTGATGCTCGGTGTACGCACGCACCGTTTTCCTTTACGATCCGTGACGGCTTGGTTGCTGAGAGGGGTCCGCCCTCTTGTTTATGGCCCGATCATTTTCACGAGGTCTAATGCTTGGTTGACTTGGGTTGAGCTGCTCCCCTTGGCTATGGCGGGACCGCTTTTCTACCATTCGGTCAGTACCGTTGGTTTTGTTTGCTTTACAAGCGGATGCTTGTTTGTGTGCTTTTGCCTTTCCCCCCGTAGTTTGATTAGTTTAGTTTAGACTGGTACCCTTTGTATGCTAACATTAGGTAACAAACTTTACCCCTTAGCTTAGGTTTTCCTCATGCATTCTTTAAAACACAAACCACACTCTTTGATTTTCTTTTCTTAAGAGCTTGTTATTTCCGCTCCATTCCCAGCATAAGTCTCCAAAGGTCGAGCAGCGGAGTGTGAATGTAACTTGTTCACCTAAAAAACACAAAACAAACAGAAATTAGTTAGCCGAGCTACGGTAGCTCTGATTCTGCAAAACAGATACGTAGGCAGCGGGGTAGGGCCCGTGCGAGCACAATCCTTTATTTTCCCTATATTCTGCATTCATTTTAGTCCAGATTAGCATAGATTTGTTACACACCCATATATTTAGACACAGGCGTGGATACCATCGAGTACGATGGGCGTGAGGGGTGCTCATACCTTCCCCTCGCATAACCGACTCCCTTACCCTTTTTCTCTGGTCGTGTGACCGTTGTTTTGTTTTGTGGTTTGCTGGCATTCCCTTCCTTTTCAGGATAAATATGTTAGTGGCGACTCTGTTAATTTTCGCGGTAGCGACAGGGGTCCGTTGAGCGGAGCTCCAGCGAAGCAAATCAGAGGCTGGATGCAATTTTGAGTCCGCTGAGTGGAGGGGGTCCGCTGAGCGGACCTGCGCAGAATTTTCTTTATATTTCTTCAATTGAGACATTTTAGGGTTATGGTTTTGGGAAAGGTTTAGTCCCAACTCCATCATTTTCATTCTTAGATAAAAATTAGCTTAGAAGACAACTTCGGAGGTTGTATTTGGATGATTGGGGGTGGATTGAGCGTCGAACGGACTTGACAAACCGGGAGATTTTCGGTTCATTTCTCTTTTTCTTTGTGTATTTCTCTTTGGTTGGGTTTTGTTTGTATATTTACTTGAATCTTATGTATATTTACCGATTATAATGTTATGTTTAACTTGCTTTACAAATCTGTGTTGATGTTATCCTGGATTTTTGCTCTATGCCGGGGATTTCGGGTGCTTTAGAGATAAACTTCTTGAATCCTTATCTAGGATGATTATCTGTTAGTTTCTGAACTCTAGAGATAGATTTAGAGCTAGCATTCACTGTGGATATCTGTACTTAATGCTTTTGTGTTTGAGTGGCGCGCGAGAGATTGTCGACGCAAGAAAACGGATGTTCTCGTGACTTCGCGTTAGAGATAACCTTAGTTTTGAGATGATCGGTTTGTGCTCCAGAGATGGACGCTTATGTGAGAGATATGTGATAACATAGATGAGTACCGTAAGTTGAGTATAACGGGTTGGTAAGTGTATGTTTGTGAAGAGTGAATATATTTACATTCCTGATAAGTTATTTCTCCTCTAAGAATATGTTTATTCTTTTCCTGTCTATATCTTTGTTTACTTTTTTTCTCATTCAAACCCAAGCTCGAAACCGTAGAAACTGTTGAATGGCATCTCTCCATCTCTGAGGACGATAGATCCTGGATCAATATTTCAAAATCTTGTTTGTTGCTTGCCCTATACTGCATTCAACACACATCTTAATCATGAGTGGAGGAGATGTTATCTTAAAACTGATTGTTTTAGGATATTTGTTCAAATATTTTCAGGTTCTCGTAAGATTGGGGTTGTTGTCACTGTTGTTGACAAATTCCAGTGAAAAGAAGAAGGTCTTCTCTCTAGAAAAGACCTAATAATGACTGTGTGGAAGACTATGGATAAGGCGGAGTTTTTTTTACATCTTCAGACAATTCACCGCTCAAGCAATCGGTAGGATCAAGGGGTTGATTGCCACACTGTTTACCCAGAAAAATGGTAAACAAGCGCTAGTTTCCTTTTTAAAGGTTACTTTTGCGGAATCAACTAGAATACTCCAGGACTAATTGCTTTATTTTGTTATATTATGTGTATCTTGTTTGTATTAAATGCAATAGTGACTTTAAAGTAAAAGTAAACGCTGAAATTAAAGGCTTTAAAGTAAATAAAAGCAATGAAAGGGCAGTAAATGTGCACTGAAAGATGAAATATAACGTAAAATGATTGCATTAATTAAACTGGTACGCATACGTACATTCCAAAGTTGCCCTCTTTACTCATTTTTGCACAGAGATTTGAGTTTACTTGTGTTTATGTAGAAAATGCGGACCCCTAAACTGTTCCTATTGAACTTGCTTAAATAGTAAAAATAAGATAACTACTACTAACGGTTGACTGTCATCAGCCGACACGTGTCTTCGACATGCAGCATCTTCGATGTATAAGGCCTCCACGCGTCTCTTGTAACTGCTGAAAACCGTCTCCTTTTAACTTCTAATACCTCTCGACTTCCACTTCAGTTTCTGCAGCAAAATTCTTAAGTCTTCGCATACTTTTGGTCGAACGCTGAAGCCTCTGATAATCTTTCTAGTCGAACAACTTCGACTACTAAGCATTACTTAGTCGAACCGCTTTGACCCAAATGGCAATGTAGTTATTTAATTGAGGCCCAATTACCAATTTAGGGCCTTTCTACCAAATTGAGGCCCAATTACCAAATTTGAGCCCCAGTTGCCCATTTATTGGTAAGTCGAAATCCTAGGGTAACAAATTGCCCCCCAAGCGACTTCTTTCTACTGACTTTAGGAAAGAGAAAAGATGGCATTTCAGTTCTTTCTTGGGTTTCGACTTTTGTTAATTCCCATTACGCCATGATTACATTTCATTTTCCCAGGCACTAATTATTACCTAAACACTAGGTAGTGGGCTGTTCACCTGCTCCCAACTTGCTTGTGTCAGTTTCCAAGATATTTAATACGACCTTTGATTTTCTAACTTCCTTTCCCACGTTTGTCTTGTTGAAGCGACTACATATTCTCTATATATATAGCCTCATTCCTTCCATTTCCTTTTTACATTTCCCTACGCACAACATCTCAAACATTTTCATCCTTCAATCTTTGTCTTCAAACCATGGCACAACCTTTAACAAATGCCCACATAAGATCCTGCATTAAGAAAGAATTTAAACTTTCTGAAGAAGAGTTTGATGCGAACCACATCAATGTTCGTGCTCTTTATGCTAATCAGGGACTTGAATTTTATCCTGAAATTTTAGATGGTAACATCTATCCCTGCATGCTGATTGAATCTTGGAGGTTTGCATCTTTGCGCATAGATCCAGAAGGAAGGACTACTATAACCTCCAACATTCGAGGGGCTCATGTCATCATCACTCCCTCAACAATCTCTGATTTGTTGAAATGCGGTAATACCGGTGAAACTTTTGGTGACAATATTTTCAACATGAACACTTCCAATATGTTAAGGGATCTCATGGACAATGACCCCTTTTGTGCCAAAGTAATCAAGATTTGGCACCAACTTTTGGTGGGCAACTTTCGTCCACGCAACCATGATGAAAATAGCATCATGGTGGAAGACTTGGAATTCATTTCCTGTGCCCTTCAGGGGAAGAAAATCAACTTTCCTCTATTGATTTTTAAGCAACTTGTGGAAGCTGTCTCTTTGACTGCCTCACGTCAAGGAATGGTGACTTGTCTTCCTTATGGAAGATTCTTATCTTACCTATTCCTCAGGCAAGGTGTGGTGAGGAAAATGCGCAAGACTGGACGTATGGATATGTTCGAAGCCGAAAGTCTGCCTCTATTATCCTTGGAAGACATCGACCGAAGAGTTAACTAATATTGGATATTTTAGTGGCTTTGGTTTTTTTTTCTTTTGTATTCTTCGATCCCTCCACTTCTTTATGATTATTTTTGTAATAGTTGGCTATTTTTATAGCCATCTTTAATCTAATATTTCAGCTTCACTCTATTATGCGTATTTCTTAAAGTGTAGGTTTATATTTTTCAAATATTTACCATTCACCCTCAAAATTCGACCATCTGAATTTAATTCTTCAATTTCATATGCGTTGTTTGAAAACACTTGCAAAATTTTAAACGGTCCTTCCCAACTTGGGGACCATTTACCCAATAACTTATTTCTTTGATCCATGGGCAGAATAACTTTCCATACATAGTTACCTACCATGAATATCTTCTCTTTAACTTTCTTGTTGTAAGCCTTCGCTACTTTTTCCATTTGTCTTATTAACCTATCCAACGCTATTAGCCTTTCTTCGTCTAATTCTACTAATTCATCTAACATCATATTCCAGTATTCGTCAGACGAGAGACTGTTTTTTCGTTGAATTCTTGTCGATTGTAGATGAATTTCTGTAGGCAATACGGCATCATGCCCAAATGTCAAACGAAATGGGGTAGTCTTTATTGCTTCCTTTGGTGACGTCCGACAAGCCCAAAGGATTTGGTCGAGTGTTTGATTCCAATTTCTTGGCTTTTTCCCCACACGCTTCTTTATCAAATTTATAATAACTTTATTAGCAGCTTCGACCTGACCATTGGCCTGAGCGTAATATGGAGTGGATGTTAGCAATTTAAATCCTGTCTCTGCTGCAAAAGCTTGCATCTTTCGACCAACAAAAACTGATCCTTGATCAGTAGTAATAGTTTCTGGAATCCCATATCTGTAGATAATGTGTTTTTGTATGAACCTAATCACTGCTTCTTGATCATCATTAACTAGTGGGATTGCCTCTACCCATTTAGTAAAATAATCTATTCCTACTAAAATGAATCTTTGTTGCTTAGAAGATGCAGGTTTGATTTCTCCTATTAAATCCAAAGCCCATCCTCTAAAAGGCCAAGGTTTGACAATGGCATGCAATTCACTGGCTGGAACATGTTGAATGCCTGAAAATTTCTGGCACTCTTGGCATCCTCTTGCATATTCAATACAGTCTTTTAGCATTGTCGGCCAATATAAACCCTGTCTAAACAACAGCCATTTCATCTTATGGCCTGACTGATGAGCTCCACAAATACCACTATGAACCTCTGACACAGCCAAATATGCTTCAGCTTCACTTAAGCATTTCAACAATACACCCTCAGCTGTTTTCTTGTATAAATCATTTCCTAATATCACATAGTTTAGAGCTCTATATTTAATCTTTCGATCAGTTCCTCCGACTGGATTATTTAGGTATGGGACCAATGGATTTCTCCAATCAGCATCAGTCATATTGTCGATGGCAAAAATTTCCAAGGCATACAAATCTTTACTTTCAACTTTACTTTCAACATTATCACCTACCCCCTCGAATTTTGACGTCGACAATTGACCTAACTTGTCGAATACTTCATGGGTTTCTTTATTCTTGATCTCGACCATATCTTCTAACTTGTCTTTAGAAACTCTATACCCAGAAGCAATTTGTGCCAATTCATTGGCAATGTAATTGTTAGATCTTGGTACATGCAAGATCTCAACATGTTCGAATTTTTCTAATAAGCGTATCACAATTGCATAATACATTATTAAATTTTCTTTGATGCATTTATACTCTTTTTTGATTTGTCGAATTATTAGCTCAGAATCACCTCGAATCTCAACTCGTGTTACCCCTAAATCTATTAGGGCCTTCAAACCAGTTATCAAGGCTTCATATTCGACCTTATTGTTAGAGCATACTTCTTTCATTTTATAATGGAACTTTGTTGGAAGTCCTTTGGGAGAAATAATCAAGACTCCAATGCCTGATCCATTTTTGTGACTAGAACCGTCAAAAAACAGTTTCCAGTTAGTTCGTTCGACTTGATTTACAGACAATTCGACTAACCCATGGTTGACTATAAAATCAGCCACAACTTGTCCTTTCATAGCTTTTAAAGGAACATATGTTAAGGAAAATTCAGTTAGCGCTAAGGCCCACTTACCAATTCGACTATGCAAAATTGGTTTAGACAACATATGTTTAATAATATCAAAATGAGAGGACACATACACATCAACAGGCTTTATATATTGCTTAAGTTTGTTACATGAGAAATACAAGCATAAGCATAATTTTTCAATATCATTATACCTAGTTTCAGCATCTACTAGGGTTCGACTTAGATAATATATAGCTCTTTCGACGCCATTGTCATCTTCTTGGGCCAACATACTCCCAATTGTCGAGCCTGATGCAGCTATGTACAATTTCATACTTTTTGTCCTATTGGGGGGTAACAAAATAGGAGGCTTAGTTAAATAAGCTTTTATTTGGTCGAATGCCTGTTGATGTTCTTGCTCCCATTTGAATTGATCTTGGTTCTTGAGCTTCACAAGTGGTGAAAATATCTTCGTTTTGCCACTTAGATTTGAGATGAATCTCCTCAAGAAATTAATCTTCCCCAACAATGACTGGAGTTGTTTCTTTGTTTCTGGCGCCTTTAGCTCCAAGATTGCTTTCGTCTTATTTTGGTTTATCTCAATGCCTTTCTTCTGAACCACGAAGCCTAGGAAATCCCCTGCATGTACACCAAAAGCACATTTTAAAGGGTTCATTTTGAGTCCATATTTCCTCATTCGTTCAAAAGATTGTCGAAGATGGTCTAAGTGACCATTTTCAGAATTAGATTTTATTACAATATCATCAATATATACCTGCATAAACTTGTCAATAAAATCATGAAACATGGAATTCATGGCTCGTTGGTATGTAGCTCCAGCATTTTTTAAACCAAAGGGCATTACTACCCATTCATAAGTTCCTAAAGCACCTGGGCATCGAAACGCCGTCTTAGGTACATCTTCGTCAGCTATAAATATTTGGTTATAACCTGAATATCCGTCCAATAAACTGAGATATTCAAATCCGGCTGCGGAGTCGACTAACATTTCAGCAACCGGCATGGGATATTCATCTTTAGGGGTAGCCTTATTTAAATCTCTGAAATCTATGCATATACGAAGGCTACCATTTTTCTTTATTACAGGCACTATATTAGCTAACCATTCGACATACCTCGCAGTTCGAATAAACTTGCTTCTCAACAATCTTTCAATTTCTACTTTGATTTTTTCCATAACCTCTGGCGCAAATCTTCTAGGAAGTTGCTTGATAGGTTTTTTACCTGGGTTTAAAGGTAGTCGATGTTCCACCACCTGTCGACCCAAACCAGGCATTTCATGATAATCCCAAGCAAAACAATCTTTGTATTCTCTTAGGAGTCGAATCAACTTGGTTTTTAAACAACTTGCAAGCTTCGTGCTCACATATGTAGGCCTTTTAATGATCCCATCACCCAAATCAACTTCTTCCAGGGGATCTTGAGCTTGCATTCTTTTTACTGATCCTGCTGGATCCATTTCGAAACCTAAAGGCTCGTCATCGTATATCCCATCAAGTCGTTCGACTTGGTGATCGACTTCTTGATTGTTTTCATTTTTTACTATCATGGCCTCAATAGCCATATTTTTCTCTAATTCGGCTTCTAAAGCCGTTCTTTCTTTGTTTTCGGCCAAATAAGCCGTTATTCGAGCCAGGTATTCTGACTCAGTGGTCATCGTCTTTGACTGATGTCCTCTGCTCTGGAGGACTTTCATGGTTCAATGGTTCATTAGGATCTTCTTTATTCCAAATGAAACCATAATTTGGGTCTAAGTTCAAATACTTAGACACACTTTCATCAGAAGAATACACCTCTTCTGCTTTGTAGCAAGGAGCTACATTTGCCAGATGCTGGTCGAAGTGTCTACGACCACTTTCAGTTTTGTAATAACTTTGGTCAGCTTCAATATTCTCCACTATACCATCTGGTCTCCAAATGGCCACACGCTGATGTAAGGTGGAAGGAACTGCCCCTATTCCATGGATCCATTCTCGACCCAACAGCAGTTTAAAATTTGCCTGAGATGCAATCACCATAAAGATGGTTGACCTACAGTCGAACCAACAGCCAATTTTACTTGAATCACTCCAAGTATTCCACTTGTCTTGCCCTCATAATTAGACAACACCATATTATGGGGCCTTAAATCTTTGTCAGATTTACCCACTTTCTGAAGTGAGGAATAGGGCATTAAGTTTACAGCAGCCCCACCATCGACAAACACTTTGTTTATTGGAACACCATCCACTTTCGCCCTTATGAATAAAGGCTTCAAATGATACAACATTCCTCGACCTGGCCTCTCAAATACAACCTTTTGCTCTTCTACCACTCCTTTTCCCATTACATAGTAACAGACAGGTGTTTCTTCCACATTCTCATCTGGAAGAAAATCATCTTCGTTCTCAGATACCTCAGATATTCTGTCGAACTCTGCTGGAAGTACAGAGACAATTCCACAGTCGATTAGCAACTCATCTGACTCTATGTCAAAGTTGTCGTCGACCTCTTCGTTCGACAGTGGAGAATACTCAGGCTCTTTTTCTGTATTGAGGGCCGGAGCATCATCATCAACTAGTTCCTTGATGAGTTTCTTTCCTAGGATCATCCCAGCAGCTAATCTTTCATTTTCTATTTTAGCCTGCTCCTCAGTCAACTTCCTGTGAAAAGGTTTTGACTGATAGTGAGAAAATCCTGCCTGCACCATTTTCGAACCTTCTTGTCCATTCTTGTGGCTTCTTTGGTAACGCCTCCACTGCGTTCGAGTCATGGGGTTTTTTTCCTTTGTAGTTTGGAGATATGTAATCTTTTCTTTTAGACCCACTATCCGTCCAAGAGCCTTCAGCATTGGTTCCATCGCCTTGAATCTGCCATTCTGGATGTTTACCTCTGAAGTTAATGGGTTTCACCCATTTGTCTTCAGGGACATCCGTCTTGGGACGGAAAGTCCTTGGTTTTTCAAACATCTTCCTGTATTCTCCAGCCTTTCGACCACTGTTTTCTCCTGTATACATGAACTGACGATTCTTACCTCGACGAGGGTCGAACCTCACTTTGTTTGCAGCATCGACATTGAAAACAGCATCACACCTTGGGCATAATCCAACTTGAGAGTTGTTATAGTGGCATCTCTCAAGGAATTTCAAAATACTTTCTTTTGGTTTAGGATAAACCATGTTCAAAACTTTGCCATCAGTAGCGCCGTTTTGCTTTCTAACGAAACCATCAGTAGTTTCGACCATCATCACATCAGCAAGCTCAGTATAGTGAGCCTCTTCGATTTGCAAAGGATCATTATCAACTTGCATTGATGACTTTGGCTTTTCTCCAAACTATAGCCTTCCTTCTTTCAAAGCTTTTTGCACCAAATCCCTGAAAAGGACACATTGAGAAGTTTTATGACCGAAGAAATTATGAAATTTACAAAATCCTCTTTTTTTTCTTTTGTTCAAGAGGAGGATTTTTAAGTCCTGGGGGTATTATGATTTGTCCATCAGCAACCAACAAATCAAATATTTCATCACATTTTGTTATATCAAATGAATACGTTTTACTAGAAAATTTTTCATTTTTACTTTCAATCAGATTTTTATCTTTTGAGGGCTTGAGCAATTTATAGATATATGGTGGCCCTGGCTTTAATTCAGCCACGTTGACCTCTCCCTCTTCGTACTCACTGTCGCTATTAGAGTCGAACTCACTTGTAGTTACATAAGCTATTTTTTCTTTCTTATGATATTTACTAGCTCTGGCTTTTTCAGCTTTTAGCCTTTCGACCTGGCGTACTCTATCTGCCAGTTGTGCCATATCTCTCAAATGTTGGGTGTCTAATTTCTTCCTTATGGAATAATCTAACCCACCCGCAGCCATTTCGACTAACTCATGCTCAGGAATTTGTGTGAAACATCTAGCTTTCAGTAATCTAAAACGGTTTAGATAGTCATCGACTAGTTCTGTACCCTTTCGCCTAACTCCAGCTAATTCTTTCAAACTAATCTTTGACTGTCCCATATAAAATTGCTCATGAAACAATTGTTCTAATTGGTTCCATGAGAACAAAGATTGGGGAGATAAGGTCGTGAACCAAGTAAATGCATTTTTTGTTAAAGAACTTGGAAAATACTTCATCTTTAGATTTTCATTGTTTGCTATTTCTCCAGCCTCTATCTGGAACCTAGCAATATGTTCGACTGTCGACTCGCTAGTCTCACCAGCAAATTTGGTGAATTTTGGAACTTTCCAACCCCTAGGCAATTCTGTTTGCCTTACATATTCTGACAACGGGGAAACGAAATTTGGTCTATGCAAACCTACATTTATTCCATTCTGAACTAAAATTTGTTCGACTACATTAGAGATATTATTGTGTCCAACATTGACATCTTGCTGGATGTTCCTAAGAACCTGTTCAGCATCTTGATGCCTTTGTACTATTCTAGGGATCTCTTGCTCAATTTGATCTCCTTGTCCTATAGGTTCGACCCCTCTCACATTCGACCCTTGAGTAGTCGAAAGGTTTGGTTGTGGGGGCGCTCCAAAGAAATATGCAATTTTGGCCATTTGTCCAGCCAATATTTCATAACTTTGGTTCGTGTTTTTTATCATGGGAGTAAAAACAGTTCCCATTTGTTGAGTAAGGGCATTCTCTATTTCATGATTACTTTCGTCTATTTGTTGTCGAATTGACAACATTGACGTCGTACTTAAAGATGGCAAAGCCTGGTGATTATATCCTATGCCTATAGGTCGACCCCCTGGATTTGATATGCTTGTAGCCATCATGCTGTCAGAATATAATGAAGGATTTGTGTGCAAACCTTGCATCATAGACGTGGGCATTCCAAACTGAGGGTTAAAACCTGGTGGAGGCATCATTCCATGAAACGGCGGTCGTAATGGATTAAACAGTGACCGTACATTCGTTGGTGATGATACCAATATTGCTGCCATCGATCCACCAGTATTTGTTGTTCTAACTGGGGATGAATCTGCGGCATTTTGTGGTGTTGTTCCGGTCAGAACAACCCCTTGATTTCCAGAAAGATCAGAATTATTTGTATTAACTTCAGCCATGTTAGTTAATTTTCGACCACTTCTTAATATCATACATAACTATTATACTAACAAATATAAAACAAGCAGCAATTGACGTGTCCCACTGGGCGTGCCAATTTGTTTACCAGAAAAATGGTAAACAAGCGCTAGTTTCCTTTTTAAAGGTTACTTTTGCGGAATCAACTAGAATACTCCAGGACTAATTGCTTTATTTTGTTATATTATGTGTATCTGGTTTGTATTAAATGCAATAGTGACTTTAAAGTAAAAGTAAACGCTGAAATTAAAGGCTTTAAAGTAAATAAAAGCAATGAAAGGGCAATAAATGTGCACTGAAAGATGAAATATAACGTAAAATGATTGCATTAATTAAACTGGTACGCATACGTACATTCCAAAGTTGCACTCTTTACTCATTTTTGCATAGAGATTTGAGTTTACTTGTGTTTATGTAGAAAATGCGGACCCCTAAACTGTTCCTATTGAACTTGCTTAAATAGTAAAAATAAGATAACTACTACTAACGGTTGACTGTCATCAGCCGACACGTGTCTTCGACATGCAGCATCTTCGATGTATAAGGCCTCCACGCGTCTCTTGTAACTACTGAAAACCGTCTCCTTTTAACTTCTAATACCTCTCGACTTCCACTTCAGTTTCTGCAGCAAAATTCTTAAGTCTTCGCATACTTTTGGTCGAACGCTGAAGCCTCTGATAATCTTTCTAGTCGAACAGCTTCGACTACTAAGCATTACCTAGTCGAACCGCTTTGACCCAAATGGCAATGTAGTTATTTAATTGAGGCCCAATTACCAATTTAGGGCCTTTCTACCAAATTGAGGCCCAATTACCAATTTTGAGCCCCAGTTGCCCATTTATTGGTAAGTCGAAATCCTAGGGTAACACACACACAAAGGCTTGGAGCAGAATTGATGATATTGGAAGCATTAATCGAATGAAGATTGCGAAAAAGGGTTTGACAGTTGGCCATATACAAATCAAGATCCAGAATTGAAGTTTTATTGTCTTCAACGTTATTATTGTGGATAAGTGATTGTATAAATTATTTGAATATTTGTCAAACTAATGGAATTAGGCAGGTAATTTCAAAAGTGCACGTAGACTCACACGAGGATGAAAGGTTCGAAGCACTATAAATCACCGAGTCATCTCTCTATCTCTTACTCTTGAATTTGTATTTCGTAGAACATGCATGCTTAGGTTTATATTTTGGTAATAGCGATTTACTATGAGCTTAGATTTTGTTGGAATTTGAAAACATATTAAGGGCTTTAGTGGTGATTAAAATCTGAGTAATATCGTGTTTCTAGAATTCGACTTATTGATAGATTCTATAACCACTTCTCGTGACTTATTCAATTAATTCAATTGCATACGTTGTGTTTCTTCATCTAATCATTACAATATCTATAAAGTGGTGTGGGTTGCTACCTAATAATTGTCAATTGAGTATAATTTCACATTTTTACTCTACAAACTTCTGCGTGCAAACTCTAAAAAACTTCCAATTATTTTTATTTAAAGAATCAAATTTTTTGTTCTTAAAAGTCTATTCACCCCTTCCCCCTCTAGACTATTTTCTATTGTCATATTTACAGACAACATGTAATACATATAGGATAGACTATTTTCTATTGTCATATTTACAGACAACATGTAATACATATAGGATGACATCCTTTGATCAAGTGCCAAGTTGGTGACCTCTTGTAGATCAAGTACTTGGTTTCTTACTTTTTTTTCACTTTGCAATACATAGCTCTTTTGAAACTTGAATTTCACTTTCACACATTTACGTATCTTTACGTTGAGAGTTTTTAAAAAAACTCAAGTCCAAATTTGAATTTTTAATGTGGTTTAAACTCTATATTTTAAGGTCATTTGTTTTTGATCATTTACAATCACATGTTGTTATCTCATTTTATCATTCTATTTCAAAACTATCATTTTAATTCAAAACCTTCATTTCAACCTCATTCAACTTCGTCAAATTTCAATCTTATTCAATATCATTTCAACATCCAACTTCATTTTACCATTTCAATCTCAATATCTTTTTAATCTCCTTCAATTTCATTTTACCATTCAATTTCATCGTTCAAATCCAAATTCTGTCCAAAAAAAACACAAAACCAAAGGAGATAATAATGGAATTTATTTTGAACTTACTATTTCCAATTTTTGATTTGGTTTACAAGCCAACCGCAATTTAGACTGGATTGATATTTTGGGCTTGAATACAATCAACCCAACTCATTATTTAACCTTAACTCTATGAATGAAAACAAGGAGATTTTAACTTGTCACTCTCCATTTATATCTGACACACTCACATATTGCGTGTTTTTATCATTACATTCTTGTCTAAAATTATCCTTTTATCATTACATTCTTGTCTAAAATTATCCTATTCTAAAAGTATGAGTTTTATTGCAAATTTTGAAAAAATACCAACATTTTCTAGAAAAACTCTTAAAATTTCTTCTAGCAATTTCGAAATGTGTGAGTTTTTACTGGAAATTTCAAAATTTTCTAGTAAAAATTCTTGAAAACTTTTATCAGCAATTTTCAAAAAGTGTGTGTTTTTAACGGAAATTTCAAAAGTTCTAGGAAAAACTCTTGCATTTTTTACCTTAAATTTTGAAATGTATGTTTTAAAAGGAAATTTCGAAAAAATTTATACCAAAAGTTTAACAAATGAACTACTGTAATTTTGGTCTTTTACCAGAAAATTCGAATAAATAATCAGAAATGTCATTCATACTTTTTAATTCAAAATTGTCTATGGACACTTTAAAAGTTATGAAAATATATAGGAGTATTAGGTATATTAGTGTATTAGTGAAGAGGTGACAAGTTAATTTTTCGAAAACATGAGAGGGAAATACTGCCCCAACATTTGTCAAATTCAGAGTAGTACGGGAAAATGATTGTCTATCGAAGAAATTATCACTGGAGAGAGAACTATGACAAATCAAACATTTAAAAGCTTATCTTCAATTGTTTTATATATTTTTGTATAAATTATATTTCATTGGACACACTGTACTGGGAGAGAACCTCCTCCTAGTAATATGTGATGTATGTGAGACTTATAATGTTTATGGAAGAACAGGGGTGGCCTTGAGCACTGGCTCACGGGGTGCCACCCTAGGGCACCATAATAAATCTCAAAAGGGTGTTATGCATAAATTTTTTTAGAAAACACCCTACAATTTCTATTTTTAATTATGCAAATCTAGGTAATTTAAACCTTGAAGTTGAGCGTTTAGAGAATGAACAACTAAATAGGATTGTTGAAGAGCAAAGTTTTTTGGTAACCAATGAAAATGAAGATGATGAAGTTGAAAATTTTGATGATGAAGGTTATAATAATGAAAATGAACATATCTCTATTTTTGTTGATGAACAACCTAACAAGTCTATTTTATTGGACATTTATGATCTAGGAACATGGAATAACCTTAGTAATGACTTCAAAGATTAATTACTAAGAAATAGTCCTAAAAGATATGTGTCAATTATGAATTTTCCTAAAGATACTTCTGGTAGGCATTTCTCATCATCATGTTATATCCGTTAGTGTTCTAATGGAGAAGAGCAATGTAGGAATTGGCTTGTTTATTCAAAAGAATTGGATAGAGTTTTTTGTTTTTGTTGTAATTTATTTGATACAAGTTGCATAATGAATCGCTTGGAAAATTAAGGTTTTAATGATTGGAAACATATTTATGAAAGACTTAAAGAACATGAATCAAGCGGTGCACACATGTCTTTCTTAAGTAAATGGATTGACTTACAAATTAGATTTAAGAAAAATATAACAATTGATAAACATCTCCAAGAGCTTATAAGAAATGAAAAACGACATTGGAAGAATGTCTTACTTAGGATAGTTTCTGTTACTAGATATCCAGCTGGGAAAAATATAGCATTTATTGGAAAAAAATGAGAGGATTAATGTGGAAAACAATGAAAACTTTCTATCTCTGGTTGAAATAATTGTTGAATGGGATTCTATCATGCAAAAACATTTTGAACGTATTAAGATTCAAAATAAATTGATTAGGAAATGAAGTCAAAAGTGCAATAGTAAAAAAAATCTAAGAAGCAAAATATTTTTCTATGATTCTTGATCATACTCCTGATGTAAGTCATCAAGAGCAAATGACTCTAAATATAAGTTGTGTGGATGTTTCTACAAGTCCAATAAAAATTGAGTTTTTTGTAGAATTTTTGAAAGTCTATGACACAACGGATCAAAGATTGTTTGAGAAATTACAAAATGTATTAGAAACTCTTGGTCTAGATATTAATAATGTGAGAGGACAATGATATGATAATGGATTAAATATGAAAGGTAAACATATATTATTAGATGTTGACCCTAGAGCATTATACACACCATGTAGTTGTCATAGCATTAACTTGACACTTTGTGATATTGCAAATTCTTGTACTAAAGCTAAAGATTTTTTTAGAGTGTTACAATGTATTTATACTGTATTTTCTCATTCGAAAAAATGTTGGAAAATTCTTAGAGACAATGTGAAAGGTTTAACTATTAATCCATTGTCGCAAACACGTTGGGAAAGTCATGTGAATAGTGTATATGCAATTAAATCTCAAACTTCAGATGTAAGAGAAGCACTACTTTAACTAGCTGAACAAGATAATGATCCCAAAAGTAAGAGTGAAGCAGAGTCTTTAACAACTCATGAAATTGGAAGCTTTGAATTTTTAGTAGCTATGATTATTTGGTTTTAATTATTAACTGATGTTAATGAAACTAGCAAAAGTTTGCACACAAAAAAAACATGTATATTGATGTGGCTATAGAACTAGTAAAATGTTTGATCAAATATTTGAAAAAATATAGAGAATCTGGATTTGTAAATGCTAAAGCTAGTGCTGAAAAGATTGAGAATGAAATGGAGATTGAATGTGTGTTTATTCAAAAACGTCAAATTCGTTGAAAAAACATTATGATAAAAATTCATCTCAATCCACACAATTGAATCTTGAGTCTGCTGAAGAGTCTTTTCGAAATTATTATTTCTTATATATTATAGATCAAACAATTGGCTCATTTGATAGAAGATTTGAGCAGTATAGCACATATGAAAATATTTTTGGATTCTTGTTTAGTATTGAAAGGCTTAGGTCATTATTTGAAGGGGACTTGAAATTATGTTATAAACATCTTGAAGCTTGTTTAAAACACGACGGTTCTCTTGATCTTGATGGTAAAATTTTGTTTGAAGAATTGAAAGTTATTAGAGAAGTTTTAACAATTTAATCAAAATCAAGCTATATGATATTGAGTTCTTTAAAGACTTTTCATTATTTTTCTAATGCATGCATAACTTATAAAATAATATTGACTATTTCTATTAGTGTTGAATCTGCTGAAAGAAGATTTTCTAAATTCAAATTATTAAAATCTTATTTGAGATCTACTATGTCACATGATATATCAAATAGTCTCGCGTTGATTTCAATTGAAAATAATTTTTTGAATAACCTTGATTATGAATGAATTATTAATGATTTTGCAACAAAAATGCTAAGAGGATGATATTTAAATAATTTTAAAGGTTTGGTCAATTTCTTTATATGAAAAAAGATCGGGTCAAGAAGAAGAAGAAAAAGAATAAGTCTCTTTATAATGGTTTATATTTTGATGTAGTATATCATTGATCTAAAGATTCATATTTGTATTCTTTTTCTCAATATTAAATGAAAATGTGTTTTTTATTCAATTATTTTTTTTTTATTTTTATGTATTTATTATTAAAAAACTATAGAAGTATCACTCTTTTATTCAAAATTCTCAAAGACCGGTCTTGTGTAAGAATAGTTAATGAGTTATTAACAACACTCCTACTCCCTCTGGTCTCATTTATAAGCAAAAATTTAATTTTTGGATTCATTCAACAATCAATGTATTTAGTCTATTATTAGACTAAATACATTGATTGTTGAATGAATCTAAAAATTAAATGTTTGCTTATAATTGAGACCGGAGGGAGTATTTCTCATGATCACTACTAACAATTTTCAAAGGTCTAATAGTAAATAATAATGATGGTTACATCTTACAAGCATTTTTTTTCTTAATAGCATTATTAAAAAAAAAGGTAATTATGTTTTCCATGTACTTAAAATACAATAGGGAATAAATTCTCTCCATTGAAATATTTGGTATCCAGTGAAATTTGGACGACACATTAAAAAATTAAACATGTAAAAAAAACATAAAAATATAGAATTTTAATGATATAGATTTACAATTTTGTGAATAATCACAAGAGAGAATCATTTCCCACTCCCAATACAATATCTCCGTTCTCTCTGGGACTGGGAATGAGTACTTCCATCAGATTTGAAGCAAACAGTTGCAAAAGCATTATCTGTGCAAACGGTACGAAATTGCTTCAATGCTCACATGTTACATGGACCATGTTATCATTATTGGTTTGCATATAATATCTTTATCGAGTCAGCATTCCATCGATACCTCTTTAACATCATGTCGTGAGCTTTTCTTTCCAGCTTTATACTTTTGCTTTTTTATAAGTCAACAACTAATTATTATTTCTATTCATTCACATGTGAATTTCTCTTTACTATAGCACTACGGCACCAACCAGTCAAAAATGAGGTGCTATCCATTCACATACGAGTCTTTGTTTAATCTTTTCATTAGACATTGCGCACTACGCCATAAAAGACCTACGAAAGCGCTTTTTAAAGCCTTTAAAAGCGCTTAAAAGCGCTGTGAAAGCTGGCGCTGGCGTAACTAACAAAAGCGCTTCTGATAGCGCTCTGGTAGGCCCCCCCTATAAGAGCGCTTTTCTGGAAAAAGCGCTCTTGTAGGCCCCCCTTTAAGAGCGCTTTTCTGGAAAAAGCGCTCTGGTAGGCCCCCCTATAAGTGCGTTTTTTCCAGAAAAGCGCTGTGATAGGCCCCCCTGTGAGAGTAAAAAATAAAAAAAAAACGCAAGATACTAAAGCGCTTTTGGAAAAGCGCTCTTATAGGGTGGGCTTTAAGAGCGCTTTTTCCAAAAAAGCGCTCTTAAAGGGGGCCTACAAGAGCGCTTTTCCAAAAGCGCTTTAGTATCTTGCGTTTTTTTTAATTTTTTTGCTTTTTTATTAATCTTTGGCAGCGCTTTTACAATGAAGCGCTTTAGTAGGTGTGCCTTTAAGAGCGCTTTTCAAAAGCGCTTTCGTTGCTATATGAGTTATTTTAATGTGCAGCCTGTAATTTAATCCTCCCAGTCGACCTGTAATATTTTCGACCTGTAATATGTTTTCAACCTGTAATATTTTCGACCTGTAATTTATTTTCGACGATATTATTTCAGCCATCAGTAAGACAATATATATATATACTAATATAATACCATTATAATATCCAAAATTATATATATACATCATTACAACATCAATAATATTATAGTTCAAATCGACACAAATCCTACATGAAAAAGCGCTTAATATAAAATTGACACAAATCCTCTTTTATTTCTTCCAGCTTAAGTTTCGGGTACCCAGCAACACGGAATCCGTCAAGGTACTACAAAACAAAAACAAAATATGAATGATACATTTAGTTAAATGTAATAAATTATATGAAATTATCTTAAGTTATAAATTCATACCGTGAGCGGAATCTCTAATTGATTTGCCTGAAGGATTTCTTTCATAAACCTCAATACAAAGTATCCGCAATCGTAACTGTTTCGCTGTTGCGGACACTACATAGAAAAACAAATAAGATTCTATAGTTGTCTTGTTTTATCAAGTAGCATAAATATATTATAAGCAGCATTGTGAAAAATAATGTACCTGCACTTGGATCCAAGTAATGTTGTTAGATTTAGTTCGGGATACCTGTGCGTCCCGTTGACTTCGGAACACTTGTATTGATCTAATTAACAAATATATAAAAGCATATGTTTAGATCAATCCCACAAATAAGTAAATATATAAATATACACGAATATATATTTAGAACGATCCCACTTACAAATCAACGATGTCCTTCATGGCCGGATAATTGGTCCATTCACCATTTACCGAATTCAGATAATACACGACTTCCCTTATAGGGTTGATAGCAAGCAGCAACCAGTGTGCTCTATAAATTAAAACAATAGGTTATATGAAAATTTTGCTATACACAAAAGAAACAGAGATTAGATGAACAAAGAATGAGAAACCAACCCTATTGGTCGGGTATTATACGCCCAAAGATGCAGACTTTCTGTATTGCCGGTGGACATGAATCTATCGACTAAGTGCTGTCTAACAGATTCCGGATCCGAAGCAATTGCCATTCCGCTGCAATGGGCGGAAGACACGAAACGGAATCTGTTAGACAATGGATTCCCGCGCAACACTCTGTCATACAACAACCTCAACACTCTGTCATACAACAACCTTAAATAAAAACATAATAAACATTAGATTATTTTCATTGAAATGTGTAAATAAATTATATTGTGGGACTAATTAAATAATATATCGGATGAGTGAATATTACCGGATGTATGAGTGCATGTTACTGACGCCTAGTTGATCATGCCTAAAAATCTCCTCCAAGTCTTCAATTGTAATATGTGACTTGAATTCAATACCGAAGACACTCTCATCCATATCGATTTCACGTAAAGCACCATCCTTCAAATCGGACATATCAACCATTGTTGCAAGCGTCGACCGGTATCGAGCCACAAAAGAACCGCCTTTTTTTCCCGCTGGCTTCGGAGGACCAGTGGGTGGTACGGTACGAACTTGCTGCGTCACTTGTTGTGACTCCCGAGCGGATGCCTAAAAATCATATAAGTTAGGTAAAATATAAAATCATGCAGATTTAGATTCAGATTAATTATTAACACTTTAAATGTACCTCTTTTAGTGATGCAACAGACTCCTCCTCCTGTAAAATCCCTTTACCCTTAACTGTGGGTTTTATAGGAGCAGTCTAAAATTAAAATGTAAAAAATAATTAATAAACGGTTTAGAATTGACATTCGAAAACTAAATGATTCATAATCGTTTTCAATATACCTCATCACTAATGGTAATGAGCTCCGAGGGCCATGC
Source organism: Vicia villosa (assembly GCF_029867415.1). Taxonomy (NCBI): domain Eukaryota; kingdom Viridiplantae; phylum Streptophyta; class Magnoliopsida; order Fabales; family Fabaceae; genus Vicia; species Vicia villosa. The sequence continues at coordinate 195,457,295 of NC_081182.1, read as the reverse complement.
AACAAATGATCCTATTGCATCTCGCAGCAATGTCGTCTCTGAGACCATGTCAGGTACCGGTAGCATCGCATCATGATCTACTACAACATCCACCGATACTTTCAGGTGTCCATCCGGGAGCGGTCTATGGTGAAGTAAATCTCCCAAAGTGTTGTGCACTTTTCCCTTGCCAACTAGTCGATAATTCGGTTCCGATAAGTATAGTTGGCAAGATGAAATGCCCTAAACCAATAGTAAATATAAAGTCATTATCATTAATAAAATAGAAAAATTTAAAAAGGGAAATTAAGAATGAGATAATATTAAAAAGGGAAATTCCACTTTGTACTCTTATATTTATTTTCATATAAAATTTCATAGAAAATACCAATTTTGTTGTGTATTTTTAATTAATTTATTATTTTATATTTTTAATTTTTATTTTATATATTGGAAGATTTTTTAAAAGAGTTCTGGAAGTCATTTTTTTTACATTTTTCAAGTTTTATTTTGTGTTCCGGAAGACTTTTTAAAAGAGTTTCAGTAGTCATTTTTAACATTTATTTTGCATACCGAAAGACTTTGCAAAAGAGTTTCAGTATGTAATTTTTAATTTTGTTATCAGTAGACTTTGCAAAAGAGTTTCGGTAGTCAGTTTTAACTTTAATTTTGTAAATCGGAAAACTTTGCCAAAGAGTTCTGGAATGAAAAATAATTTTACAAGAAAAGTGAAAATTTAGACGAATTAACTATTTTTTCATACCGGATCACTTTTAAAAAATGTTCCGGTATGATAATTTCTTTACCGAAACACTTTTAAAAAGTATTTCGATTCACATGCGTAGGGGTGTAATTTTCTGATTTTTTTTATAAGTAGTAAAATTGAAATGATAAAATCGTTAGAAATATTAAAGGGTAAAATTTGTGTTTTTTAATAATTGTAGGGGGTATAATACTACTTGTAGGGATATAAAGTAAAATTTCCTATTAAAAATTAAAACCCTACCTCCTTTGAGTGTGAAAGGAGTAAAATGATTTTTAAGATATGTTGGATTTAATCGAGGTTTCTTAAAATATAAAATTGCTAAACGTTTATGCAATCTTTTATAAAAAGAAAATAATTTTAAAATTTGAGAATGATTGTCACCGAGATTATAAATATTATTGCAAGAACAAGATTTGATTATGCATTTGATCTTAACTTTTAATAATAATAATAATAATAATAATAATAATAATAATAATATATAGTTTCTTAAAAAACAATTTTGTACCATAATATTTTTGTTTAGTGTATAGCTGAATGCTAACAGGTTATGACTTTGAAAAAGTGACATGTGACGTCATCAACTTTTGAACTCAACACATTGACTCTAAAGAGATAATAAAGTGCACTTTACAAAGATAAGTCAAATCTGGAACGCTTCTGAGGAACGCTCATCAAATAGTTTCTGACTCTCACTCTGATAAAGGAGCTTTTGAAGATTATCAAGCTCTGAATTTATGCGATCCACAGACTCTGAAGACTAAGTTTTGAAGACTAAGTTTTAAAGACTCTGAAAACAAGGTTTTGAAGACTCTCTCATACAATTTTTTATTCTTCTAAGCATGTTTCGTCAACACGCAATCTGAAGCCTCTAAAGGTTAAAAGCTATGATCAAAAAGGTTTTACGTGAGAAAATTAGCACGGTACAAGATCACCATTATCTCCACTGCCCCGATTTTATGAGATAGGAATTGTACTATTGTATCATTCGTGAAATTGTTATGCAAGAATACTGTTGGAATTATGGAATTCTTTTTCTACCCTTCAACGAATCTTTCATTGCCTATATAAATAAATCTTGGAATAATGGAAAAGAAGAAGAACCTTTGTCGGATTTTGATCAAGCATCTTTAACTTGAAACTTTGTTTACAAACAGAGAGAAAAAAAACTAAAGAATATTTTCAACATAGTCAAGAAGATCTTTGTTCATACTCTTTCATGGAAAATATCTGTGTGTGTAATTCTTTGATATTCATCTGTGTAATTTGTTTTATAGAAGCATCTTTGTAATACACCTTGTATCTCAACTTTTAAGTTATATTTTCTTGAGAGACTAGGATATAATTAGAATTCTCAAGAAGACAGTGACAGTAGATCTTTTTGGTTGTGATGAAATTTGATTATAGTGGGTTAAGTTCTTATGAGAAGGCGGAATCACCTTGGCGGATGGACTGCAGGTAACTTCGTTAATAACGAACTAGGATAAAAATATTGGTGTTCATTATTTTTATTCTAAGTTCTCACCTTCTTGCTTTGGATAGCGAAAAAATTTCATTCTTAAAACCTAATTCAAACTCCCCATTCTTGTATTTTCTTAACCTTTTCAATTATACTTAATTAAGAGCAACCTTTTAAAATTTTGTATAATCCTAGTGATTACATGTTGGACGATTCTTGGGCAACAAAATATAAAATATTTTTGTTATATACTCCCTCCGTCCCAAATTATAAGAGAAAATCTTTTTTTAGATTCATTGAATAATTAACGTATCTAGTCTATATATAGACTAGATACATTAATTATTCAATGAATCTAAAAAATGATTTTCTCTTATAATTTGGGACGGAGGGAGTATTAAGCAAGCAAAGTCCTTAATAAAAATCAAGTGAATTTCATACGGAGAATGAATTGTTTACAATAGTATTTATATTAAAAAAATTTCATTTTTTATTTAATTGGTTGAAAAGTTATTTAACTCTTTAATTTATTATGATTAAAGATTGTTAAAACAAGGATTTTTTTTCAAATCTTTCATTCTACATAAGATCCATCTTTTGGATGGTCCTCATCACACTAAGCGTAAATGAGACTAATTTATCATGGAAATGGTAAAAGCATCGAAAATATTAATTGAAAGCAATAACATGATTAACAAAATATAAAACAAAAAATGACATGTATTGCAGTGAATAATTCGATACAAGATCTACAAGATTCTCCATGGAGACTTCTAACAACGTCAAGAACTTAGATTTTGTAGGAAATAAAGTGCAAAAATTCTAAATTGCAAGAAAATATAAATTATGTAAAAGCTCTAAGTCTTTAAAATCAGAATTACAAGACTTTATATATGCCTAAGACCATAAAGATTGACATAAATTCGTGTAATAGGCCTTTATGATAAAAAGAAATACTTGGAACTCCTGAGAATTAAAGGGTTATCAAAAGCTGTAGTAGAGACTTTGGAATTTGAGGCAAGCATCTAACGTGCTATTGGTCGTAGTGTTGGCTACTGGTGGATGGTATTTTCCATTAGTTTTAACTATGGGGCCCGAAATTGGAAAGGAGGAAGACACCACTACAGGTCATAGTGCCTTCAAAATTATGAGGAGTCAAAATAGATAAGCCAAGAGGAATGTTCCAATTGATGTCTCGGATCATTGAATTGACCTTATCAGTTTGCAAAGTATCCTTTGACAATACTAGGTGTAAGCCTTTAATTTTTTATCGCAACAAATTTTCAGTCTATAAATCAATTCACATTCCATCACCAACCTTCCATCTACTATGTTCCTCCAAAAAGGAAAAGTAATACTTAATGTAACACCATATTGAAGAATAACACGATACATGATTAATTTTTTGTGCTTGAAGTATATACTAATAAGCATAGAAGACCACAGATTATTGGTAGTCAAAAGCTTCCAACAAAGAGATAAGTAACCAGTATGTTTATTGTCCTAATATCTCTCAGACCAAGACCGCCTTCAGACAAAGGTGATCAAATAACCTTTTAAGATGTACTTGAAGGATAGAAAAACACTTAGAAAGAGGGGGGTTTGAATAAGTGTAGTCTTAAAAACTTGAACGATAAAAATAAATTGCACAGTTATTTTTATCCTGGTTCGTTGTTAACTAAACTACTCCAGTCCACCCCCACGGAGTGATTTACCTCACCTGAGGATTTAATCCACTAATCGCACGAATTACAATGGTTTTCCACTTAGCCCACGACTAAGTCTTCCAGAGTATTCTGATCACAACTTGATCACTCCAGGAACAACTGCTTAGATACCCTCTAAGACTTTCTAGAGTTTCCTGATCAACACTTGATCACTCTAATTACAACTACTTAGACACAAGCTAAGACTTCCTAGAGTATCCTGATCAACACTTGATCACTCTAGTTACTTACAAATTAATGTAATCAATTCCAAGAGTATTACAAATGCTTCTGAAAAGCTATAATCACAACAGTGATATTTCTCTTAACGTTTAAGCTTAATCTCACTAATATATTACAACAGCAATGTAGTGAGCTTTGATGAAGATGAAGTTTCTGAGCTTTGAGTTGAACAGCGTTTCAGCAAGTTAATATTCACAGAATTTGGTTCAGAGTTGTTCAGATTTCGTAACCTTGCTTCTCATCAGAACTTCATACTTATAGGCGTTTGAGAAGATGAGCGTTGGGTGCATTTAATGCTTTGCGTGTTCCGTACAGCATTGCATTTAATGTTTCACACTTTTGTCAACTACCTCGAGCCTTGTTCACGCTGTGTCTACTGACGTTGCCTTTAATAGCTTCCAACGTTCCTTTTGTCAGTCAGCGTAGCCTGCCACTTGTACTTTCTTCTGATCTGATGTTTGTGAATATAATATTTGAATATCATCAGAGTCAAACAGCTTGGTGCATAACATCTTCTTGTCTTCTGACCTTGAAGTGCTTCTGAGCGTGATACCATGAGAACTTCAGTGCTTCTGCTTCTGATCTCAAGTTCTTCTGATGCTTCCATAGACCCATGTTCTGATTCTGCCTTGACCATCTTCTGATGTCTTGCCAGACCATGTTCTGATGTTGCATGCTGAACCTTCTGAGACAAAGCTTCTGAGTGCTGATTTGTGCATACTCTTTATATATTTCCTGAAATGGAAATTGCAATGTATTAGAGTACCACATTATCTCACATAAAATTCATATCCTTGTTATCATCAAAACTAAGAATATTGATCAGAACAAATCTTGTTCTAACAGTCTCCCCCTTTTTGATGATGACAAAAACATATATAAATGATATGAATTTGCGATCAGAAGGAGCAGAAGGCTAAAGACAAATTACACAGCTATAGCATAAGCATCTGAATATGTCTCCCCCTGAGATTAACAATCTCCCCCTGAGATGAATAATCTCCCCCCGAAATAAATACTCGAAGAACTTTAATAATAAAAGACTTCCCTGATTATTTCGGTAGAGACGATCACATAAGCTTCTGTCTTTTGATAATTCATAGCTTCTGACTTCTGCTTCCATTGGACAGCTTCAGAACTTGAATTTCTTTAGATCCCTAGAACACTCACAGCTTTTGATTCCTGCTTCCATTTAGGACCGCTTCAGAACTTGAATTTCTTTGATCTTCAGAACATTCACAACTTCTGATTCCTGCTTCCATTTAGGACAGCTTCAGAACTTGAATTTCTTTGATCTTCAGAACATTCACAGCTTCTGATTCATGCTTCCATTTAGGACAGCTTCAGAACTTGAGTTTTCTGGATCTTTAGAACATTCACAACTTCTGATTTCTGCTTCCCTCGGATAGCTTCAGAGCTTTGAATTTCTTCTTACATCACTTCATGCTAGATTGTATCAGAACATTGTTGAATGTACCAGAGCATCATCAGAGCATCTCTACATCCTGAAATGTTACAGAACAAAACTAAACGACAAAAGTCAGCATGAATGAGTTAGAACATAAAATGTGTATCAGAACACAAAATATGTATCAGAGCCATATAAGCCATATAGAATATATCAGATCCAATAGACAATGTATCAGAGCAAATAGACACTGATTTGGATCATATTCTATTATCAGAATTTCTGATCATTCTTCCTTCTTGCTTCTGATTCTGAAGCTTCCTAGCACTCAGCTTGCTTCAAGAATCCAAGGGCTTGATTCAATTAGTTGCTTCTTATGTTGATCTTGAATCTTTGATTCCTGCAACAACACAACTTAAAAACATAGAACTTTGCAAGTTCTGTTAGTAAACGTGGAGCCTTTTTACTCGGTAACTGATAAAATTAATCAGATCATTTATCACCATTTCTCCCCCTTTTTGTCATAACATCAAAAAGCATAAAAGATTCAGATGCAAAGCAAGAGACAAAAGGAAAGAAACATAAATAACTTTTCATTGATTTCAACAAGAAGGATTACAAAAGGTGTATGCAGAAAACAGATGCAACAAGGAAAGACAACTACAAAGACCAAAGGACTGAGACCCTAGCCTACGCAAAATCCGCGCCAGAACATCATGAATCCCGTCAGTTCTTGTAGCTTGCCTTGCCATGAAAGAGCGAAACTCAGCATTGGCTGCTTCTTGCGCGTCCGAACGAGAAGCCAGCATAGCTTGATTCTGATGAAGAGCTTCCAAGGTCTCCATCAGAGCTGAGGTTTCACCAGAAGAAGAGGCACCATAATTTCTGTCAAAAGGGACAGCAATCTCAGCAGGGCGATCTTCTGGAAGGTCTTTAGCTTGTGCATCTTCCATCTCCATATCTGAGTCAGACTCAGAAGTAGCCTCAGCATATTCTGGTTCAGGCAGCTCAGAAGTTCCAACTTCCAACGCTTGAAGAATAGCTGCTAGGTTTGTTGGAGGAGTAGGACCAGCAACTTCAGCAGGATAAACCACTACTGGAAAGACCATGTGAGGTGCTTTTTCAGAAGGGTTCATCAGTTGCCTTTCTCTTTTGTTTTCGATCAGTTTCTTGATTTCTTGAGCTTGACGATGGATTCATGATAAAGTTGCAGATATTGAAAACTGCTAGGGTTTATGATATGAATGCAAAGAGAGAGAACGAAAAAAAAGAAACTGAATGCAAAGTGAGAGAAATATAAGAGGGAAAAGAAACGTTTGAAGAGTATAAAAAGAAGACTGAAAAATAGTAAATGATGGATAGCATTTAATGTTACGTGACGTGAGGAGAGATAATAATGACAAAAGACGAGATTTGCACAGTTACCTAAGTAGACGTCCCCTCAACTGCACGCACGCTTGTCCAGAAATAGTGAACACGTGTTTACCATCTAGATAGCCAGTTATAGCTGTTTTGCTTTTAAAGAGATTCTGAATCAACTTAGACAATGAAACGTTAGTAATAACTGAATCACAATTTCTAATTGATTTCAATCGGAACTTCTTAAAAAAAAATCCAATTTCATTTCAGAAGATACTCATACATAAGATCTTCTCATCTTCTCATTCTGGGCATAAATCCATACTGATATTCTTCAGAATGAACTTAAACCTATCTTCAGCAAGGGGTTTTGTAAAGATATCAGCCCATTGATGGTTTGTATCCACAAAGTTTAAAGATATAGCACCCTTCTGAACATAGTCCCTTATGAAGTGATGTTTAATCTCAATATGTTTAGCTTTTGAATGTAAAATAGGATTCTTAGATAAACATATAGCAGAAGTATTATCACAGAAAATAGGAATGTTACTCTCATATATCTGATAATCTTCCAGCTGACTTCTCATCCAGATCATTTGTGTGCTACAACCAGCAGCAGCAACATATTCTGCTTCTGTTGTTGAGAGGGCAATTATAGCTTGCTTCTTGTTGTACCATGAGATCAGATGACTTCCAAGAAATTGACAACTTCCAGAAGTACTTTTCCTTTCACTTCTATCTCCAGCATAGTCAGCATCACAAAATCCTACTAAGTTGTAATCTTTGGATCTTCTGTAAACAACCAACATTAGTAGTACCTTTCAGATACCTCAGAATTCTCTTAACCGCAGTTAAATGAGATTCTCTCGGATCTGATTGGAATCTAGCACACAAGCAAACACTGAATAGAATGTCAGGTCTAGAAGCAGTTAGGTATAGAGGAGATCCAATCATACCTTTGTACAACTTCTGATCTACCTTCTTACTTACCTCATCCTTACCTAGGACACAAGTTGGATGCATAGGAGTTTTGGCTTCTTTGCTTTCAGAAAGATTAAACTTCTTCAGAAGTTCTTTCACATACTTCGTTTGATGAACATAGGTTCCATCGGAAGTTTGGTTGATTTGAATCCCAAGGAAATACTTGAGTTCTCCCATCATGCTCATTTCAAATTCAGCCTGCATAGACTCAGCAAACTCCTTTCCAAGTGTAGCATTAGATGTTCCAAAGATAATATCATCAACATATATTTGACAAATTAAAATATCCTTTTTAAATGTTTTACAAAAGAGAGTAGTGTCCACTTTTCCTCTAGTGAAATCATTTTCCAGAAGGAAAGAACTCAAACGTTCATACCAAGCTCTGGGAGCTTGTTTCAATCCGTATAATGATTTCTTTAATTTGAAAACATGATTTGGAGACATGGAGTCTTCGAAACCAGGAGGTTGGTGAACATACACTTCTTCATCTATATAACCATTTAAGAAGGAACTCTTAACATCCATCTGATAAAGAGTGATGTTGTGTTGAGTGGCAAAAGAAATTAATAGACGAATAGATTCTAACCTGGCCACTGGTGCAAAGGTTTCTGTGTAGTCAATCCCTTCTTGCTGACTATAACCTTGAGCAACCAGTCTGGCTTTGTTTCTTACCACTTCTCCCTTCTCGCTTAGCTTGTTTCTGAACACCCACTTAGTGCCAATGATGTTAAATCCTTTTGGTCTAGGAACCAAGTCCCATACGTCATTCCTTGTAAACTGATTTAGTTCTTCTTGCATGGCAATTATCCAGTCAGGATCTTCTAGAGCTTGATCAACAGAAGTTGGCTCGATCAAAGAAACAAGACCTAATTGACATTCTGCATTGTTCTTAAGGAATGCCCTTGTTCTGATGGGATCATCTTTCTTCCCAAGGATCACATCTTCTGAATGAGCTAAAGCAAGTCTAGGTGATCTTCTGACTGTTGGCTCTTCAGAAATCCTGAGATTTTCTACAGATGCAACAACTTGATCTTCTGATCCATTGCTTCTGAGACTTCCATCTTCTGCAACATTGCTTCTTGGTTCTGCTGCTTCTGATATATCAATATCAAAATCTGCAAAATTCTCAAACTGCTTTGGTTTTTCAAGACCAAGCTTATCATCAAACCTGATATTGATTGATTCTTCTACAACCAATGTTTCAGTGTTGTATATTCTGTAGCTTTTAGAGTATTCAGAATAACCAAGAACGAAATACCATTGCTTTAGAAACAAACTAAACAGATGGTTCCAAAACTAATAAACTTGCTCTTCTGATCTCCTTCAAACTTAACTTCTCAGCAGATTTAAGTACCAGGACTTGGAAAACAGTCCTTCTTCCCTTCAAGTGTTGAGAACATCTTGAGTCCAGGTACCATGACATTTTGCTTTCTGTCCTCTTTGCCGCCAAGGATATCTGCAACAGAAATTATCTTCTCCTTAGGTACCCACAATTTCTTGGGTCCTTTTTTGTTAGTTCTCCTCAAGTTCTGATTGAACTTGGGTTTAGCAAAATATTTAACAGGAGGAACAGTATGATACTTCTTATTCTGAGTTCCATGATATTTCTTAGGTTGTGTCACATGCTTCTTGGTGTGTGTTATGTGAAAACTTTGTGCATTTGATGTGTGCTTAATATCATGGGAGTGGCCAAATTTGAATTGGTTATACAGAGGCTTGTATGATATTTTCATATTATCCACAGATTCAAGCTTGTATGGGGTTTCACCCTCGTAACCAATGCCTACTCTATTGTTTCCAGACACAGCATATATCATAGAAGCAAATTGACTTCTGCCTATGCTTCTAGATAGAAATTTTCTGAAGCTCAAGTCATATTCTTTCAGAATATGATTTATGCTAGGAATGGCTTTTTCTGTTTCAGAAGGAGATCCACTATTTTTGGATAGATTTAAAACTTTTTCCTTCAGTTCAGAATTTTCCAATTCCAGCTTCTTAGTTTCAAATTTAAATTGCTTCTTCAGCTTTTTGTATTTGATACTAAGATGAGCTTTGAGTTCCAGAAGTTCTGTTAAACTGGAAACTAACTCTTTTCTAGATAGTTCAGAAAATACCTCTTCAGAATCTGATTCTGATGTAGATTCTGATCCATCATCTTCTGTCGCCATCAGCGCACAGTTAGCCTGCTCATCTTCCGACTCTGATTCATCTTCTGACTCATCCCAGGTTTCCATAAGACCTTTCTTCTTATGAAACTTCTTCTTGGGATTTTCCTTCTGAAGTTTTGGACATTCATTCTTATAGTGTCCAGGCTCATTGCACTTATAGCAGATAGCCTTCTTCTTGTCAGATCTTCTGTCACCAGAAGATTCTCCTCGTTCAAATTTCTTTGAACTTCTGAAGCCTCTGAACTTCCTTTGCTTGCTCTTCCAGAGTTGGTTTACCCTTCTGGAGATCATGGACAGTTCATCTTCTTCTTCTTCAGATTCTGATTCTTCAGGATCTTCTTCTCTAGCCTGAAAAGCGTTAGTGCATTTTTTAATATTAGATTTTAATGCAATAGACTTACCTTTCTTCTGAGGCTCGTTTGCATCCAGCTCTATTTCATGGCTTCTCAAGGCACTGATAAGCTCTTCCAAAGAAACTTCATTCAGATTCTTGGCAATCTTGAATGCAGTCACCATTGGACCCCATCTTCTGGGTAAGCTTCTGATAATCTTCTTTACATGATCAGCCTTGGTGTAGCCTTTATCCAGAACTCTCAGTATAGCAGTTAGAGTTTGAAATCTTGAGAACATCTTCTCAATATCTTCATCATCCTCCATCTTGAAGGCCTCATATTTCTGGATTAGAGCAAGAGCTTTAGTCTCCTTGACTTGAGCATTTCCTTCATGAGTCATTTTCAATGACTCATATATGTCATAGACAGTTTCCCTGTTAGATATCTTCTCATACTCAGCATGAGAGATAGCATTCAGCAAAACAGTCCTACATTTATGATGATTCTTGAAAAGCTTCTTTTGATCATCATCCATTTCTTGCCTTGTAAGCTTTACGCCACTAGCTTTCACTGGATGTTTGTAACCATCCATCAGAAGATCCCATAGTTCACCATCTAGACCAAGAAAGTAACTTTCCAGTTTATCTTTCCAGTATTCAAAGTTTTCACCGTCAAATACTGGTGGTCTAGTATAACCATTGTTACCGTTGTATTGCTCAGCAGAGCCAGATGTAGATGCAGGTGGATCTGTTGGAATTTGACCAGCCATCTTTTACTGAAGCGTTTTTCTCTTCCTGAATCTTTTCTAAACACGGTTAAGTGCTTGCACCTTAGAACCGGCGCTCTGATGCCAATTGAAGGATAGAAAAACACTTAGAAAGGGGGGGGGGGGTTTGAATGAGTGTAGTCTTAAAAACTTGAACGATAAAAATAAATTGCACAGTTATTTTTATCCTGGTTCGTTGTTAACTAAACTACTCCAGTCCACCCCCACGGAGTGATTTACCTCACCTGAGGATTTAATCCACTAATCGCACGAATTACAATGGTTTTCCACTTAGCCCACGACTAAGTCTTCCAGAGTATTCTGATCACAACTTGATCACTCCAGGAACAACTGCTTAGATACCCTCTAAGACTTTCTAGAGTTTCCTGATCAACACTTGATCACTCTAATTACAACTGCTTAGACACAAGCTAAGACTTCCTAGAGTATCCTGATCAACACTTGATCACTCTAGTTACTTACAAATTAATGTAATCAATTCTAAGAGTATTACAAATGCTTCTGAAAAGCTATAATCACAACAGTGATATTTCTCTTAACGTTTAAGCTTAATCTCACTAATATATTACAACAGCAATGTAGTGAGCTTTGATGAAGATGAAGTTTCTGAGCTTTGAGTTGAACAGCGTTTCAGCAAGTTAATATTCACAGAATTTGGTTCAGAGTTGTTCAGATTTCGTAACCTTGCTTCTCATCAGAACTTCATACTTATAGGCGTTTGAGAAGATGAGCGTTGGGTGCATTTAATGCTTTGCGTGTTCCGTACAGCATTGCATTTAATGTTTCACACTTTTGTCAACTACCTCGAGCCTTGTTCACGCTGTGTCTACTGACGTTGCCTTTAATAGCTTCCAACGTTCCTTTTGTCAGTCAGCGTAGCCTGCCACTTGTACTTTCTTCTGATCTGATGTTTGTGAATATAATATTTGAATATCATCAGAGTCAAACAGCTTGGTGCATAACATCTTCTTGTCTTCTGACCTTGAAGTGCTTCTGAGCGTGATACCATGAGAACTTCAGTGCTTCTGCTTATGATCTCAAGTTCTTCTGATGCTTCCATAGACCCATGTTCTGATTCTGCCTTGACCATCTTCTGATGTCTTGCCAGACCATGTTCTGATGTTGCATGCTGAACCTTCTGAGACAAAGCTTCTGAGCGCTGATTTGTGCATACTCTTTATATATTTCCTGAAATGGAAATTGCAATGTATTAGAGTACCACATTATCTCACACAAAATTCATATCCTTGTTATCATCAAAACTAAGAATATTGATCAGAACAAATCTTGTTCTAACAGTACTAATCAACTTTCTACTGCCTATAATACTCGTTCACTCAAAACTTATGATGCGAAAATTCATCTTTTTGATAAGATAGATTGACCATTCATAAATACTATCATAAAAATAGCGCGGCTCTTTGAAGTATCTATTTTGGCCAATACTTTATTGCTATGATCTGAAGATGAATAGTTTTATGCTTTCCTTTGAATATAGGGTCTGCAAGATAGCTGAATGATGTCTATCCCACTGGAAATTCAAGCATATATGCAATGTGCCTCAACATGATTCTAGGACTAGCTCCACCATAAAGCTTACACTTAGTTGGATTTATGTTTTGACTAGAATTTTGACCATATTTTTGAAGGAGATGATTAATGACTTGAGAATTTTTCGAGATAGATTTGCATAATATCATAAGGTCATTTGCAAAAAAGAAAGTGTGACTAAGAATGATTGTCTTCCAAGCTAATATGAAGGTCAGCTTACCTGTATCTATCATCGTAAAACAATGCCTACTAAGTGCCTCTTCAACAATTCAGAAAAGCAAGGGAGACATATATCTCCTTTCCTCACTCGCAAGAAAAAATCCTGCATCTTTTTCATTTATCATGATTGACTGTTTGAATGAGTAGAGAATAGTAAGAATCCAACCACAAAACTTTTGATCAAAGTCAAATTGAATAAGAACTTTAAAAACATAATTCTGACCTAAAGTATCAAAGGCTTTTTTGATGTGTATCTTCAAAGCCAAATTATCTCCGAAGGATTTCTTGTCCAAAAAATTAATGCCTTATGAAGTAATCATAATGCACTCGTAAATATGTCCACCCTTAATGAAGTCTATTTGGTCTTTTGAAACAATTTTAAGAGCTATGAAGACCAACTTATGTGAATTGGTCTTAGAGATGACTTTGAATTGAAAATTTTTAAGTGCAAGAGGTCTATATATCTCAATAGAATATGTTCCATGTTGTTTAGGTATCAAAGGCACATTGATTGAATTGAAATTAGGAAGGGTCCAACCTTACTCAAATAATTGATTCAATGAATTAATCACATGTGTCCCCATTATATCCCAACAAGTTTTGAAAAAACATCCTCCAAAATCATCAAGGCATGGAACACAATATATATATATATATATATATATATATATATATATATATATATATATATATATATATATATATATATATATATATATATATATATTATGTAATGGATTCTTAACCTTGTTCCTCCAAAAATGGCCATGCATATGCAATGCCTTATCTAATGGAAGTTGAGCATTTTTTCTCTAATGAAAATCATCATTGTAACCCACATAATAAATTGAACCTTGTATCATGTTAGCTTCACCAATAGCTTGAGCGACTTTAATATGAATATTGTTAAATATCTCCATGGCCATTTATTAAGAATAGGATTAAGAGATCTCATCTTAGCGTATAAAACAAGCATATGGAAACATACCACTCCATTATTCCAATTATAACTAATTAGTTATCTGCAACTATCATCTAGAGTCCAAACCTTCAAAAAGTTTGAATGGCCTGGCAAAATCAAACCCATGTTTGTCACATCGAAGAAGAATATGGTAATGGTATAAGAGATTCTTGATCAAAGTGGAGAAATTTATTGTGTTCCAATTATCTTGCCAATTATTATTACATATGGTTGTGTGAAGTCTAATAGAAGAGTAAACACCACCATTCCCCTATTGGTCCAAGTATAATAGCTACCGTTAGTGTCAAGATGCATAAGTTTATTTTGATTGGTCAAACTAAGAAACTCATCAGTGAAAGTTTTGTTTGGAGGGCATCTATTAATTTTTTTATGGGAATCCATAACTATATTAAAAGCTTCTATCATGCACCAAGGGTCGGGATTAGCCTGTTGAAGATTGGCAAGTTCATTCCATAACTGTCTTTGAATCACATGACAGTTAGTTGCATATACAACTACAATGAAGAATTTAGTTTGATCCATTTATATAGAAAATTTTACATGTTAAAAAAACTCAAGATAGAGGGATTCGTATCCATTGCATAAAAAGCCCATAGGTTTGAATCATGATTTTGTCTAAAATGTAATGCAAATCTTTTAAGTCTGTTTTGTTTAAGACACTTAGAAGGAAAATGTGTATAAGAAATCATTGGTTCAACAATCAAAAGCAAGCAAGAATTTTGTTAATCGCAATGATTTTTAATAGTTAGCATAGTATCAAAGTTTCCTACTCTTATAGAATTCCAATAAATGGCTTCCAATGAGTGGTGTTGTGTTTACTCGACATGGCTCGGGTAATGATTTCCATTCTAACCTAAGTAAGTTTATGTCTCCCCCGTACCTTTTTTCTTAACCAAATTAAATTCTTCCTAATGTGACTAAGGAGGATTATCTTCATCCCCCTCATAAGTTATTATTTTTCTCCAAATGCAAACCATCACAACAATCTCACACCAAATTCTTGCCACTGTTTTCGATAACCACAAGACCATGTTTCTCCTTTATATAATTAGCTAGCTTTCAATCATCAAATTCTTATTCAAATCATCAGTAGTATATACTTATATTTATTCTTCATTCAAAGAGTTTTTTTTATGATAACGGTTCCTCATTAGCATTAACTTCAGTCTCTGCCTAAATGGCCACAACAAAGTCATTCTTCTCTATTGCATTCTCAAGAGTATTATTATTTGCCTTATTAAATCTACATAGTCGTCATTCATGATGTCATTCACTATTAACGCATGTATTTCAATTCAACAAAGAACACATAATGCATTTGCACATTATGTCATTCACTATTAAATCTAAAGAGGTAAACTCTCATATTCCAATTCAATAAAAACACATAACGCTCTCGTTCCACCAAAATACGATCATGGAGAGTATCAGACACATTAAGGTATATTTGCGCACATGCAAAATTCACCTAAGTTATTTTTCCTCTAAGCTCCTCAATTGATAAAGGATGCCAGTACTAGAAGCAATTGCAAATAAATTGTTTTCTCTCAATACTTTAAAGGCAAACCATGCATCATCAATCGCACTTAAGCATACATAATCTTCAAAGTTTCAAGTTTAAAATTTGGCGTCTACATAAACAAACGCAAAAGCGAGGAATAATTAACATTCTGTTGACAGGATTTGAACCCTGAACAAGCAGTTCCCTTAACCCAACTAGCGATTGCCATCCGAGCTACCTCACCCACCCACCCGTTGAGATCTTCCCTTAATTTGAATGAAAATTCAAAATAGCCACATTGCAGAGTTAAATATTAAGTAGTGATTGGACTCCATAATTTCATAAATTTGTCATGGAATTATGATGCCTCATATTACCTTTTACTATTAATGTCTCGTGTAAATTTCTTTTTTCTCTCCCGACCCACATATCCTATTTTTTTCTCTCTCAAACTCAATGACTAATTAGAAGCTAAGTAAAGTTGCAAAAGTAAAGTTGCAATGTAGGACTTATACATCTTAATATTTTTCACCAAATTATATATCTGTCTATCTCTTTGTAAGTTAGCCAATCTCTCTCTAAGTTAGCCTCATTTTATGTGAGCATTAACCGTGACTTAATTATTTATATTTTCCATATAATTATTTTATGACTAAATAAATAAGACATTCACTTTTGATGTTTTAGTATTATCTTATCTTATATATAAATCCAAGGTTGTCATGATGGCAACCCTAGCCAAGTGTCATCATGATAGCAACTCTTGGTAAAACCCTAATACTCCTATTTACTATTTTTTCCCTACAATTAAAATAAATAATAATAATAATAAATATAATAAAAAATAATAATAATTATAATAATTATAATATAATATTGATTCATCATTAATAATAATAATAAAATAAATAATAATATAATATTTTATATTATATTAGAAGTGAAGACTATGAATACCATTTAAGCATGAGGTACAGGCTATAATACAATAATAATTTTACAATATCATAGAATAAGAATTATTTGTTATATTTTTTTAATTTTATTTGTATGTTGTTTTTTCTAATCTCATAGAATAAGAATTATTTGTTATATTTTTTAATTTTATTTGTATGTTGTTTTTTCTTCACTACAATGGTGATAATATTCTATTAATATTTTTTATATATTTTATAACATGCTACATTGATTATAGACATTTTAAATGAATGCATATAACAGGGTGATTTATACACATTTTGTAAAAATGCAGATGACATGGTGGTTTATTTTATATGAGGTAGCATCTTTCATCAATTTTAAAATATAGTATATTTAGTGGGACTTTTAGAACATTGTTTGTTTGTAATTTTAAACACAAACTTTTTTTTTTATAATTTGTATTTGATAGAATAGTGATAATTATTTATGATGATATTTATTTATTTATAAAGTATTACCACTTTCTTTGCAATGTGTTAATAATAAAAATATCTTATTATTTTTTAATTAAATCAATACAATAAAATGTAATATAGAATATTCATTTATGTGTATATTGAAAGAATTAGTATAAGACTAAAATATCATGTAAAAATATTTACATTTGATATAACATTTAATTATAATTTTTTGAACAGTTTAACTAAAATTATAAAGATAAATTTTTATTTTTATTTTTATCCTTATTTGAATTATTAATAAAGTTAACAAAACCAAAGTAGAGTTAATAACTTTTTATTTTTATTTTTATTTGAATAATTAGTTAAATTTTTTATAAAAATATATTTAAAATTCAATCTATATAAGCCTAAATAATTTTTATCATTTCATATATTTTATAATTATATTTATGTTACATTTATTTATGCTTATTTTCATATTTAAGAAAATTTAATAAATAGATAACAAAATAAGAACGTGAATTTAAGTCTTTTAGATAACTTACAAATAAATAGACATTTTAATAGTGATAATTGAAATTTATAAACTCAGAGTCACAGTGTAAAATATAAAAATTAATTGTCAATGATTTAATTGTGTACAAATATAACCATGTTTTATTATATTGTCTTTTGAATTTTTTCCTATTATTATTTTTTTTGTGAATTTTTTTTATATTATTTTATTCTCTCAATCAAACATGTTATTATATTAATATTATTATGAATAAAAATTCTTATATTAATAAAATTGTACTAATTCTACAATATGTGGCAGTATAAGACTAATTTTAATATTAATAAAATATTCATTTAAAATTTTGTGTTATTAAATTAATAGAATTATGAGTATTTTAATTTTTACAATAAATAAAAAATAACCTTATATAACAGAATAATATTTTAATTAAATAGTTTAATATATTATAATAATAAAATAAATATTAATATTATAAATTTAATTTTTAAAGTATCCGTGCATCAGACGGGGCCAACAATCTAGTTTACTACTAAAAAAAATGATTGGACCTATTCTACACACTCCTGTGTCTACACCATATGATATGCGTATGATACAAATGGTATTCAACTATTTGTATTCTAATCAATGCTTAAGTATCCAGCTAGCCTTCCCGTATATGAATTTAAAAGATAAATGTATCGATGCCAATTGAGAACAGTGTGAGTTTTGAAGCAAACAAAGTTGCAAACATAATGATTTCAGTACAACTAGTAGTTTAGCTTTAATGCTCACTTTTCACAATCACCTCTCACTACATTATTACATGCGACTCTCGCATTACTATTACTTACCACTGCCAACCATTCACATATCAGTCTTTGCTATTCATTCACATACTAGATCTTGATTTCCTTCATACTTTTGCTAATACAACATGGCTGCAATAGGAACTGCTTTCCTCTCTGCATCTATTCAAACCTTAGTTCAAACCTTAGCTGACAAACTTGTTTCCAAAGAGTTTCTTGATTACATAAAAAGCACCAAGCTCGATGTCTCACTCTTGAAACAGTTAAGGCTAACACTACTCACTCTTCAACCTGTGCTAGACGCTGCCGAGGAGAAGCAGATCAACACTCCTACTGTCAAAGACTGGCTTGATGGCTTGAAAGATGCTATCTACGATGCTGAAGATTTGCTCAACCAGATTAGCTATGATTCCCTTCGATGCAAGATGGAGAACACGCAACCTGCAAGCAAAACTAATCAGGTGTGGAACTTCCTTTCTTCTCCTTTTAAAAATATCTATGGAGAGATCAATTCCCAAATGAAAGACATGTGTGAAACCCTCAAACTTTTTGCTGATAATAAAGATATACTTAGTTTGCAAACTAAAAGTGTCAGAGTTTCTCATAGAACACCTTCAAATCCTATGTTCGACGAGTCTGTCATGGTTGGTAGGAAAGATGACCAAAAGAAAGTAATCAACATGTTGCTATCAGAAAGCAACACTAATATGGGGGTAGTTGCATTTGTAGGCATGGGAAGTATTGGAAAAACAACACTTGCACAACGTGCTTACAATGATGAAAAAGTTCAAAAGCACTTTGATGTCACAGCATGGGCGTGTGTATCCGAGGATTTCGATATCCTTAGAGTAACCAAAACTCTCCTTGAATCTGTCACTAAAACACCATCACAAACCGACAATCTTGATTTACTTCGAGTTGACTTAAAGAAACATTTAAAAGACAGGAGATTTTTGATTGTGTTGGATGACTTATGGAATGACACTCATCATGAGTGGGAAGATCTTGTATCGCCGTTGATTTATGGAAAAAATGGAAGCAGAGTGATCATCACAACACGCCACAAAAAAGTGGCTGATGCTGCACGCACATTTCCTATTTTTGAATTAGATCCTCTATCAGATGAAGACAGTTGGTCTTTACTCTCCAAACATGCATTTGGAAGTGGAGACTTTTCTGAAGCTCAACAGCGAAACGTAGAAGCAATTGGAAGGAACATTGCAAGAAAGTGTGGTGCATTGCCAATTGCTTCGAAATCACTTGGAGGACTGTTGCGTTCAAAAGTAGATACTGAAGAGTGGATTGAAGTTCTGAACAACGACATATGGAACTTAAAGGATAATAATATTCTGCCTGCATTGCGCCTGAGTTATCAATATCTTCCCTCTCAATTGAAAAGATGTTTTTCCTATTGCTCTATTTTCCCAAAGGACTATCCACTTGATAGGAAGCAATTGGTTTTGTTGTGGATGGCAGAAGGCTTCCTTGATAATTCCCAAGTCGACAAAACCATGGAAGAAGTAGGTGATGGGTGTTTTACTGAATTGTTATCCAGATCATTGATACAACAATTGCATGATGATTCTAGAAGACAGAAATTTGTCTTGCATGACCTTGTTAATGATTTAGCTACGGTCGTATCTGAAAAAAGTTGTTACAGACTTGAATTTGGCGCTAAGAGCTATGAAAATGTTCGCCACTTGTCATACAATAAAGAAAGATATGACATTTTCAAGAAGTTTAAGACTTTTGAAAAATTCAAATGCTTGAGAAGCTTCCTTGCCATTGATTTTGGATGGGGAGGATATAATTTATCAAGAAAGGTGGTCGAAGATTTGCTACCCACATTTGGAAGGTTGCGTGTGTTATCATTATCAAAATATGGAAACATCACCATGTTACCTGACACAATTGGAAATTTAGTGCAGTTGCGCTATCTTGATCTCTCTCATACTAAAATCATAAGCTTGCCTGACACCATATGCAACCTCTATTACTTGCAAACTTTGATTTTATCTTGGTGCTCAAAACTCACAAAATTGCCAGAACATGTTGGAAAGTTAATTCATTTGCGTCACCTTTATATGGATAAGACAAGCATAGTAGAGATGCCAAAGCAAATTACTGAACTAGAAAACCTTCAAACTCTAACTGTTTTTGTAGTAGGCAAGAAAAATATTGGTTTAAGTGTTAGAGAGCTTGGGAAGTTTCCTAAACTACGGGGAAAATTACTCATCAAGAACCTGCAAAATGTCAATGATGTCATGGAGGCAAATGATACCAACTTGAAGAGAAAAGAACATATTGAGGAATTGACGCTAGAGTGGGGCAAGGAAACTGATGACACACTTAATGAAAAAAATGTGCTTGATATGTTAGAACCATCTACAAACCTAGAGAAACTGAGCATTGTATTATATGGTGGGACAAGCTTTCCAAGTTAGTTTGGAGATCCTTCTTTTTCTAACATGGTGTCCCTCCGCATTAGTAATTGTGTGAATTGCATGACACTTCCACCACTAGGGCTGCTACCTTCTCTTAAGGACTTGCAAATTGATAGAATGACAATTTTGGAGACAATTGGGCAGGAGTTCTATGGCATGGGAGCAGGAGGTTCCAGTTCTTCGTTCCAACCATTTCAAGCCCTTGAGAATTTGGAATTTTTGTTCATGGAAAATTGGAAGGAATGGTGTCCTTTTCCAGACAACATGTCTCCTTTTCCTCGTCTGAAAACTCTGAAGTTATCCCAGTGTCCCAAATTGAAGGGACATTTACCTAGTCATCTTCCTTCCTTAGAAGAGATTGAAATATATAATTGTGATCATCTCTTGGCAACACCACCTACTCAACATTGGCTCTCCTCAATAAAAAATATTCGTATTATGGTACATTCAATAAGCGATACTGAAAGGACCCAATACTCATTGCTCGAGAGTGATTCTCCATGTCTGCTGCAAAAAATAGTCATATTGAGCCGTCATATGCTAAAATTTGTACCTAAAATGATTATAAACAGCACCTCTCTTCGAAACTTGACTCTCGATGGTATTAGTTCTCTCACTATGGTTCCAAGAAATGGTTTACCCACTTCTTTGCAATCACTTAGTATTCAAAATTGTGAGAATTTAACATTCTTTCCTCCTGAAATGTGGAGCAATTACACATCCCTTGTGACTCTTAATTTAAACGACTGCCATGCACTTACCTCCGTCCCATTGAACTGTTTTCCTATGCTCCAAATTTTTTCCATCTATTGTTGCAAGAGTTTGGAATCTATTTTTATTTCAGAAACTTTGCCTTGTAACTCGTCAGCCCTCCAATCTTTTTATTTCCGTGATTGCAAGGCACTTAGATCACTACCTCAACAGATGGACACCCTCACGTCTCTTGAAAAGATATATCTCAACAATCTTCCAAATCTGAATTTATCATTATGTGAAGGAGCTTTCCTACCTCCCAATTTACAATCATTGAGTGTTGAATCTGTGAGGATAACAAAGCCGGTAAGAGAATGGGGTTTTCAATGTCTCACTGCTCTTTCATCATTGCGTATCAAAGGGGATGATATTGTGAACATGTTGCTCAAAGAGCCGTTGTTGCCCATTTCCCTCGTGTCTCTAGAAATCGTTAATCTCTCTGAAATGAAATCCTTAGAAGGAAATGGACTTCGACACCTCTCCTCTCTAGAAAGGCTTTACTTTATTAATTGTCCAGAGCTTGTGTCATTGCCAGAAAAAACAATTCCCTCCTCGCTGAAATCACTTAGTTTTTACAAGTGTCCAAAACTAGAGTCATTCCCAGAAAAAGCCTTTCCCTCCTCGCTGAAAACACTTCATTTAAGCGATTGTCCAAAACTAGAGTCATTGCCAGAAGACAACCTCCCTACCTCTCTTGAGAGACTTTACATTAGTGAATCCCCATTGTTAGAAGAAAGGTATAAAAGGAAGGAACATTGGTCCAAAATTGCTCACATCCCTGTCATACAAATAAATGACCAACTCACAATATGAGTCATGACCATTAAGCAGCCAAGAGAATGAAGAATTCCCATCATGTTTGAGGTATGAATGTTACTTTTTGTTTGTTTTATGTCACTGGCCACTAAAATTATTATTATTTAGTTATAAGGTGTATACTTTTGTTCATTGATATTATCAAGTTCCACAGCAATCAAATGAGATTCTTAATTTTTCATGCAATGGTTTTTAATCAAACAGATCCTTAATTTGTCTGCCATTTCCAGAGTCCAAGTAATTCAATTGGGTGTGTTTGTTCTTGTGGTTGACATAGATTGCTAGAAGAATGAGATGAAAAGGAGAGCTGAACTTGGTTGCTTGAGAAGGTTGTTGTCTGCTTTGCAAAAGCTTAGTTGATGAAGGGCAAAAGAGGCCAAATCAGCTTTGAAACCATGACAATGACAAAGTTTCCGACTCTAACTCAGGTTTCAATTCCAGTGCTAATTGATCAATGAGTTTGGAAACATAAGAATGAAATGCATGAAGTCTTGATTTGGTTAAGGCTGACACTTGTGGTGATTCTTCTTCTTGATTAAGAGTTTTGTAGACTAGTATATTGGTCGCCTCGACGAAGAACTAACAAAGTCTACATCTTAATAGGCTCGACGCTTGGTAGACTGTGAACTAATATGAAATGTGGTAATATATATATATATATATATATATATATATATATATATATATATATATATATATATATATATATATATATATATATAACAGGTGTTAAAGATGCTATTATGAGCTGTGCAATTTTCAATAATAATTAATCAAAATTTTCTTCTTTTAAAAGAACTTTCGAGATATTTAACACAGGGGTTTGGATTATGTATGTTTTTTCAAGGGGTACTTCGCTGGATACTTGTTATCCAATGTGAAACAAGATGGCAACAATCAAATTTATATTATAGCATATGTCATTGATAGTGGTAAATAATTGTTTGTAACACTTGCATGAAGACTTATGAGACTACATTCAACATGACTGAAATTTTATTAGTGGCTACTCTTAATTGCAGTCAAAGAAGGATAACTTTAGAAACAGATTCAAGAAAACTTTCATGGCAACACTTACTTTCTTTGTGATTTTTAGAAACTACTTGTGTGTTTAAGTGATGCTACTAAAAGTTATCTTTATATTTATTTGGCTGAGTTCCTATATATCACATGACTGATTTTATTTTTATTTTTATCAAACTATAGTCCTGGATTTACTCGTTATTTATAGAGGAAATATAGGAAACATCTCATTTGTTTAGAGTGGAAAGGAACTAAGTTTTTTACAACTGATATTTCAAATTTTAAGGGATAAAAAAACGGAATTTTAAAATAAAAGATCAAAACTCAAACCAACTAAAAATAAAAACATGAAAGTTTTTTACAACTGATATTTCATATTTTAAGGGATAAAAAAATCGGAATTTTAAAATAAGAGATCAAAATTCAAACCAAATGAAAATAAAAACATGAAAGTTGCAACAAAACTAAAAATAAAAATTAAGATGACGCTATTAAAAATGTTTTTTTAAAATAAACAAAAATATAATAAAAATGTTGATTCACCAGTTACATAACAGTGTTAGAGATGACGCTATTAACTTTCAGCCGGTTTTCATTATCTTGAAAGGAAGGAGTTTTTCAATCTTAAAGTCAAACATGTAGCTGCATATTTTTAGGGAGAGTTTGTTGTATGTCTTTATCATATGCAAGGGAAACATCCCTGATACGGTTATTTTGTTAGTTGTCTTATCGCTTTCGTTTATTATTGTTTATTGGGTCTCCCTCATGATTGCACATCTTTTGAATCAAGTTTGGAATCGATTCATTATCCTTTTAACATGCATAAAACAATGGTTACGTTTAAATTTGATCAAGATGTTTTTAGTCAATTGCATGAGTTTGTGAAATAGAAACTATATGTGTTTGATTCAAGTTAGGTACAAAGAAAAATCTCAAAGTACCTTTTGAATCATGAAAAATTGAGATTTTGAGTATTTGATTCTAATCAATCAAGATACACACTCGTTATGATTTGAATCATGTTTGTACATGATTCGAATCACGGGGTCTTTGATTCGAATCAGACATTGTACTTGATTTGAATCAAGTGAAAATGGGTCACAAATCAAAGTTATTTTTATTACATTCGCTTACTAACTTGACTCAATACATGCATTGTTCTTGATTTGAATCTAACCAACTTTTATCACTCATTTTTGTGATTAAACTCAAGCACATAAAAAACCTTTTGTCAACACCTTTTCATGTCTAGAATTTCATATTCATTTGTAATTTTCTATGAAATCAACTCTCCCACTTTAAAAAGTTAAAAGTTCTCGCATTCGAATCTTTTTCTTCTTCAACGTCAGTTTGTGTTTCAGATCTTGATCATGAGAGATCTGTGATTAATTGAGGGAGACACTGTTTTGAAACTAACCGTTCTTGGAGATTGGTTAAAAGATTTTCAAGTTGTTGCAAGATTGAGGAGTTGTCACTGGTGCTGACAAATTTAAATTAAAAAAAAGGAGGGTCAAATGGTTGATTGCTACAGACGAAGTCTTGGATCAAAATTGGTGATGTTGGAAGATTTAGAAGCATCGATCTAGTAAAGATTGCGCAGAAGAGTTTTGTGTGAAGTTGTATACAAGTCAAGATTCAAAATTGAAGTTTTATTTTCTTCAACATTATTGTGGATAAGTGATTGTATGAACTCTTTGAATATTTGTCAAAATAATGAAATTATGCAGGTTCCGATGAGAAACTATTAAAGAGTGCACGTAAAACCACGCGAGGACGACAGAGTCGTAGCACTACGTATCCTGGTGTCATCTCTCTACCTTTTACTCTTGCATTTACATTTCGTAGTGAATTGCATGCCTAAGTTTTTCAATTCATATAGTAGTATATCGTTTATTGTATTGATAGCGATTTATTGCTTAAGATTAGGTTTTGTTGGAGTTGGGAACTAATCAAGATTTAGTGATGATTAAAATTTGAGAAACTAGTTGAGTTTAGAACTCGCGAATTGAATCTTTGTATAATCATATCTCGTGAATTATACTAGTGGTATCTATTGAATACCTTATGTATCATCATCAATTCAGTTTGTGATTTTTGTGCATTGATTACGTGTTTATGTGAATTAATTTCTATTCAAGTATACTTCAATCTAATACTTCTGCGTGCATACTCTGAAAATCTTTGATATTTCGTTTTAAAAAAATCGACTGTCCTCTTTTTGAAAAATCTATTCACTAGTTTTTTTACACCATATTCTCACCCAACAAAACAATTGCTAGATTAATCATATGATGCAATCGCTTTTATTGAAAATTTACTCCACACAATCAGTCATAGTTATGAAAAATGCAAAATTGGATTAAAGATAGTTTATCAAAGGCTACACATTTGTTCAAGAGATAGACATTCTTAGTTTGAAAACTGTAAGTGGTTCAGTGTGTAGTATATGCATTGGTTGTGGGTTTGAGTGTTTGTGGATTGGTAATTTGGTTAGATAGGGTGTTATATGTAAATCAAAATCTCTTTTCCTGAAAATTTGCTCCACACAATCCGTTATAGTTTTGATAAATGCAAATTGGAGTTGAAGATGATTTATCAAAGGCTTCAAAGTTTTTTTTTCAAGAGGTAGACATTCTTGGTTTGACAACTGTAAGTGGATAGGTGTGTGGCATGTATTGGTTGTAGATTTGGGTGTTTGTGGATTGGTAATTTGGTTGGGTAGGGTGTTGTGCGTAAGTGGTTTGATAATTTTGTTAGGAGTTAGATGTTGAAGCTTGTTGTGTGTAAGTGGTTTGACGTGGGTCGTATAAATACCCAGGAGAAAAACTCAATTGCAACCAATTTTTACCAATACATACAATTATGAGTTACTTTAGTTTTGGTCAGTATGACAAAGTCGGTTAAGAACCGTTGATGACGACACCTCCATTGATGACACTCAGCTTTAACAAAGTCTTTCCAATTGTCAAAGTTCCATTGTTTCGAGACTTTACATTGATGGCATTGTCTGAGGCACCTCGGGGGATCAACCATCATTCATACTTTACATAAATAACGACTTTTGGTTACTACAAAATGAACATAAACACGTCTAAAATACCACAACATATCTAACAACATATTCTTTATTTATAATAATTTTTATTTAACTTATTCTTTATTAATAATAATTTATTTTAATTATATTATAAATAAATATAAATTTCTTTTAAAATAAAATCAAAAGAAATTTGAGATTTTAGTTAATTCGGATATGCATATCCGAATTAATCTTTCCTATTAATTTGGTCTTTAATTTGTCCAATAGAAATGCCAATCCAATTGACTGGTGCTATAACTTGCAATTTTCTTTATATTTGAAACAAGGATAGTTTGAAAATTACTGAACAACCATAGATATTTGAAAAAATTGGTTGAAAAATATGGTTTTTATTTTTAATTCCTAGCATTGGACACTCATTATTATTAATGAGTGAGAAATACCCACACACAAAAAATTAAGAAGAACATAAAATGAACAAAAGTGTTTGCTAATCTGTTATGAAGAGAGACCCGTTTTTCATCCTAAGATAAGAAAGTTGATGTTACCAAACACCACATATATTATCATCACAGCCCCCTTCATATTTGCACCACCCGGGAATCGAACCCGGGTCTGTACTGTGGCAGGATACTATTCTACCACTAGACCACTGGTGCTTCATGTTCTTATCAATTACAAAAACTTTTAACGTCCTCATTTAATAAATTGTTTGTCATTTGAGGTTTTCTTTGGGGATTCCCATTTGTTCTATTTTTGGATCATGTTTACAGTTTTCAAATTATAAGGTGTGTGGTTCGTTGTATGCACAATCTAAGAGATCCTTACTATGATCAAGTTCCACAGTGATCTATGAGATTTTTTTTATTTTCATGCAATGATTATCATACTGAGAAAACCATGACTCAAACTTGCATATGTACTTTTTATCAATGATACATGTTAACTCTCAGAAGTTATGGCAACAATTCTTTCTTGTAGTGTGATTGTCATGGAATACAAAACCCAAGTACTAATTACTTCTATAATTGTTCATTCTGGTTTCACCTTTTTATTCATATCATATGGTTGAACATTTTCAATACATGTTCCTAAATTAAAAATATATTTGAGTTGTCACTATGTGTAGAATCTTTCCCTGCTCCAAAATTACAATCAATTTATTTTAGATCGATGAAAATAACTATGCATCCTATACCTGAATCTCGAAAGGCTCACTACTATTTCAAGCTTGAGAATTGATCGTTAATGATAATATTGTTAACATGTTGCTTCCTATCACCCTTGTGCCTATCAACATTTAACAATTTAGGACAAAAACTCATGACTTTTATGGAAAAAAGACTGATTCTTGAACCTTACATCTACATATCAAACATCAAAGGTATGTCAATGATAAGGCCCTCGTGGAGCATGCACAGATTTTAAATCTCTTAAACAAGTAACAGAGAGAATGTTAACAATATTCACTCCCTTCGCAGTCACTCATCATCATCGCACTACAATAACTCAACAGTGCTGTCTCTCGACCTTTGTTCAAATCATCTTCCCTCACCATTCCACCATCCAAATCAAGATTTTCTTTGTCATGTGCTATTTTGTGACTTTCTATTCAAGCATCCCTCATCCAGTTGTTTCTGACTTATATGATATTCAATGCATCGATAATATCCTATAAGTCTGTGCAGTCGTCCAAGCCAGTTTATATTTCCTCTGTTACTTAATCATATGAATTTTCTTATTATCTGTTGTTCTCAAAAGTAGCATTTAATACGTTTTGAACAAAGACTAAAATAAGAAAGTAATAAGTTTGTATTATTTTTAAGCACAGTCTGCACTATTCATCAGATTTTATCAACTCACCAGATTTTATCAAAGATGAAACTTGCTGTTAGGTATCCAATGCTTATTATAATATGCATGCAAGTACAAATCTTTTTGCTTATATATATTTTTTAAATTGATTTATTTTATTAGGCTCTGATTGGTTATTAATTGCATGAAATCAATGTTATCTTTTATATTGCAAGCCTAACTCCAATTTCCTGGAATCAACATGGCTTGCATTTGGTTTTCTTGACTCATCCAAGGAGTTTAGTCAACAAAAGTGGGCCTCATCTTGTGACTCAACATAATTCATTTGTCCATATTTGAATTATTGCTGCAACTTGTTTTCATACTTAATGCATTGCCAACCACTCAAAGAAGAGGTGCTACCCATTCACACATAGAGTCTTTGCTCTTTTCTCGTAGCTAACAGATCTTCATTTCCTTCGAACTTTTGCTAATACAATATGGCTGCAACTATGATAGGAAGTGCTTTCCTCTCTGCAACTGTTCATACCTTACTTGACAAACTTACTTCCAAAGAGTTTCTTAATTACATCAAAAACACCAAGCTAAATCTCTCACTCTTGAAACAGATAAGACTAACACTACTCACTCTTCAACCTCTCCTAGATGCTGCAGAGGAGAAGCAGATCAACACTCCTTCTGTCAAAGACTGGCTTGATGGCTTGAAAAATGCTGTCTATGATGCTGAAGATCTGCTTAACCAAATTAGCTATGATTCCCTTCGATGCAAGATGGAGAACACGCAACCTGCAAACAAAACTAATCAGGTGTGGAACTTCCTTTCTTCTCCTTTTAAAAACATCTATGGAGAGATCAATTCCCAGATGAAAGACATGTGTGAAACCCTCAAACTTTTTGCTGATAATAAAGATATACTTAGTTTGCAAACTAAAAGTGTCAGAGTATCTCATAGAACACCTTCAAATCCTATGTTCGATGAATCTGTCATGGTTGGTAGGAAAGATGACCTAGAGAAAGTAATAAACATGTTGCTATCAGAAAGCAATACTAATATGGGCATAGTTGCAATTGTAGGCATGGGAGGCCTCGGAAAAACAACACTTGCACAACTTGTTTGTATTGATGAAAAAAATTCAAAACCACTTTGATCTCACAACATGGGCTTGTGTATCAGAGGATTTTGATATCCTTAATGTAACCAAAACTCTCCTTGAATCTGTCACTAAAACACCATCAGGAACCGACAATCTTGATTTACTTCGAGTTGAGTTAAAGAAAAATTTAAGGGATATGAGATTTTTCATTGTGTTGGATGACTTATGGAATGACAGTTGTTCTGATTGGGATGAACTTGTATCTCCGTTGATTTATGGAAAAAATGAAAGCAGGGTGATCATCACAACACGCCACAAAAAAGTGGCAGATGCTGCACGCACATTTCCTATTTTTGAGTTAGATCCTCTATCAGAAGAAGACATTTGGTGTTTACTCTCCAAACGTGCATTTGGAAGTGGTGACTTTTCTGAAACTCAATGTCGAAACCTAGAACCAATTGGCAGGAAGATTGCAAAAAAGTGCGGTGGATTGCCAATAGCTGCGAAATCACTTGGAGGACTGTTGCGTTCAAAAGTAGATACTGAAGAGTGGATTGAAGTTCTGAACAACGACATATGGAACTTAAAGGATGATAATATTCTGCCTGCATTGCGCCTGAGTTATCAATACCTTTCCTCTCAATTGAAAAGATGTTTTTCCTATTGCTCTATTTTTCCAAAGGACTATCCACTTGATAGGAAGCAATTGGTTTTGTTGTGGATGGCAGAAGGCTTCCTTGATCATTCTCAAGAAAAAAAAAACTATGGAAGAAGTAGGTGATGAGTGTTTTACTGAATTGTTATCCAGATCGTTGATTCAACAATTGCATGATGATTCTAGAGGACATAAATTTGTCTTGCATGACCTTGTTAATGATTTAGCTACGGTCGTATCTGAAAAAAGTTGTTACAGACTTGAATTTGGTGTTAAGAGCTATGAAAATGTTCGCCACTTGTCATATAATAAAGAAACATATGATATTTTTAAGAAGCTTAAGACTTTCGACAAATTCAAACGCTTGAGAAGCTTCCTGGCCATTGACTTTGGATGGTTAGAATATAATTTATCAAGAAATACGGTCAATTATTTGCTACCCACATTTGGAAGGTTGCGGGTGTTATCGTTATCAAGATATAGAAACATCACCATGCTACCCGTTACAATTGGCAACTTAGTGCAATTGCGCTATCTAGATCTCTCTTACACGAATATCGCAAGCTTGCCTGACACCATATGCAACCTCTACTACTTGCAAACCTTGATTTTATCTTGCTGCTCAAAACTCACAGAATTTCCTGAAAATGTTGGAAAATTAAGTAATTTGCGTCATCTTTATATTGATATGACAAGCATAAACGAGATGCCGAAGCAAATTGCTGAACTAGAAAACCTTCAAACTCTAACTCTTTTTGTAGTAGGCAAGAAAAATATTGGATTAAGTGTTAGAGAGCTTGGGAAGTTTCCTAAGCTACGGGGAAAGTTACTCATCAAGAACGTGCAAAATGTCAATGATGTCATGGAGGTAAGTGGTACCAACTTGAAGAGCAAAGAACATATTGATGAACTGACGCTACAGTGGGGCAAGGAAACTGATGACACACTTAATGAAAAAAATGTGCTTGATATGTTAGAACCATCTACAAACCTAGAAAAACTGAGCATTGGATCATATGGTGGGACAAGTTTTCCAAGTTTGTTTGGAGATCCTTCGTTTTCTAACATGGTGTCTCTCTGCATTGATAATTGTGTGAATTGCATGACACTTCCATCACTAGGGCAGCTACCTTCTCTCAAGGACTTGCAGATTAATAGAATGACATCTATTGTGGCAATTGGGCAAGAGTTCTATGGCATGGCAGCAGGAGGTTCCAATTCTTCGTTCCAACCATTTCAATCCCTTGAGAATTTGGAATTTTCGTTCATGGGAAATTGGAAGGAGTGGTGTCCTTTTCCAGACAACATGTTTCCTTTTCCTCGTCTCAAAACTCTGAGGTTAGTAAGGTGTCCCAAATTGAAAGGACATTTACCTAGTCATCTTCCTTCCTTAGAAGAGATTGAAATATATGATTGTGATCATCTCTTGGCAACACCACCTACTCCACATTGGCTCTCCTCAATAAAAAAGATTCGTATTGTGGAAGATTCAGATTCAATAAGCAATACTGAAAGGAACCAATACTCATTGCTCGAGAGTGATTCTCCATGTCTGCTGCAAACAATAGACATATGGAGCCGTCATATGCTAAAATCTGTACCTAAAATGATTATAAACAGCACCTCTCTTCGAGAATTGGATCTCAATGGTATTAGTTCTCTCACTACGATTCCAACGAATGGCTTACCCACTTCTTTGCAATCACTTTCTATTGAAAATTGTGAGAACTTAGCATTCTTTCCTCCTGAAATGTGGAGCAATTACACATCCCTTGTGACTCTTACATTAGAAGACTGCAATGCACTTACCACCGTCCCATTGAATTGTTTTCCTATGCTCCAAAATTTTTCCATCTATGATTGTAACAGTTTGGAATCTATTTTTATTTCAGAAACTTCTTCCTGTAGCTCTTCAACCCTCCAATCTTTTCATGTCCGTGATTGCGAGGAACTTAGATCACTACCTGTACGGATGGGCACCCTCACCGCTCTTGAAAGTATACGTCTTTTGGATCTTCCAAAATTGAATTTATCATTATGTGAAGGAGTTTTCCTACCTCCCAATTTACAATCAATTGTGGTTGATTCTGTGGGGATAACAAAGCCGGTAAGAGAGTGGGGTCTCCAATGTCTCACTGCTCTTTCATCATTGAAAATTAGGGGTGATGATATTGTGAACATGATGCTCAAGGAGTCGTTGTTGCCCATTTCTCTTTTGTCTCTACAAATCGATGGTCTCTCTGAAATGAAATCCTCAGAAGGAATTGGACTTCGACACCTCTCCTCTCTAGAAACCTTTTCTTTTAAGGGTTGTCCGGGGCTTGTGTCACTGCCAGAAAAAGCCTTTCCCTCCTCGCTGAAAACACTTAGTTTTTATGAGTGTACAAGACTAGAGTCATTGCCAGAAAAAGCCTTTCCATCCTTGCTGAAAACACTTTCTTTACGCAATTGTACAAGGCTAGAGTCATTGCCAGAAAAAGCCTTTCCATCCTTGCTGAAAACACTTTCTTTACGCAATTGTCCAAGACTAGAGTCATTGCCAGAAGACAGTCTCCCTACCTCTTTGAAAGAACTGTTCATTGTAGGTTGCCCATTGTTAGAAGAAAGGTATAAACGGAACGAACATTGGTCCAAAATTGCTCACATCCCTGTCATAGAAATAAATGGCCAACTCAAAACATGAGTCATTACCATTGAGCAGCCAAGAGAATGAAGAATTCCCATCATGTTTCAGGTATGAGTGTTACTACATTTTTTTATTGTTTTATGTCACTGGACAAAAAAATTATTATTATTTAGTTATAAGGTATATATACTTGTGTTCATTAATATTTTCAAGTTCCCCAGCAATCAAATGAGATTCTTAAGTTTTCATGCAATGGTTTTTAATCGAACAGATCCGCAAATTATTAACTAGATTTGTCTGCCATTTCCAGAGTCCAGGCAATTCGGTAATTCAATTGGGTGTGTTTGTTCTTGTGGCTGACATAATTGCTAGAAGACTGAGATGAAAAAGAGAGCTAAATTTGGTTGCCCAAGAAGGTTATTGTCTGTTCTCTTCTCCAACATTTCTACCTATTGGGTATCTCTCAGTTTTTTTATCCTGTTGCACTTACATTTTCTGATGAATGCAGTGCTTAGTTTCATCTTAATGTACCACAAATATTTATGTTTTCTTTCTATCTTAATCATGTGTAATAATAACTATGGCAAGACATTTATTTATTGTATTATTAAATGTATCTTTTGAACCATTACTACAGTGAGTGTTGCTTTTTACATAAAGAATCAAACATTGGATTATTGTTGCAATTTCTGTAGTCCGGATCCATTAACTAATTTAGTTCTCTGATTCATTACATCATTAAAGAAATTATCAACTTCCTTGCTTGTATCCTCAAATCACCTTTTTTTTAACTCGCACAGTTTTTTCTGCAATTCTTTGGCTGCATTAGGTCTTACTTCATCCTCGGCAATAAGGCTTCCTTGAATTGCTTTCAAATGCTTTCTAGCCAAACTCAAACTCAAACCATGAGCTAGAGAAAGATTCTCTTCAACGGAATCAAGTTTCCGTTGACTCATTGGAATTGGATAACCACTGTCCACTAAAAGTTTTGTTGATGAAGGGCAAGAGACCAAAACAGCTTTGAAACCATGGCAAAGACAAAGTTTCAGACTCTGACTCAGGTTCCTATTCCAGTGCTAATTGATCAATGAGTTTAGAAACATGAGAGTGAAAAGCATGAAGTGATGTTGATTTGGTTGAGGCTGACACTTGTGGTGATTCTTCTTCTTGATCAAGAGTTTTGTAAATTTGTCCACTACCATTGATAATTTTATGTTAGAACAGAAAGATGCTATAAAGGTTTGTTTATTGAAGGATGTGTGTATGAGTTGGTTGTAGATTAAGGTTGTGTGTGTGGTTGGCTTATATAGAACAACAAACAACATTGAAATTTCATATTTAAAACATGATAGAAATTTGGTTGTGGTCAAATGTGGTTATCCTGTGTTAAAGTTTATACTAAGAACTCGGTTACTTAATATAACATCATTTTCAAAATTTCACATGCATTAATGATTTATTGGTTAAAAAGTTCTTACTAAGACTAATATTGGTCGGCTCGACGAAGAACAAACATCTACATCTCAATAGGCTTGACGGTTGGTAGATTGTGAACTAATATGAAAGACCACAAAGCTTGTAATATTTCAACTTACATACATATGTGAACATTGACATTCACCGTGGAGCAACACTGAAAATTTCCAATAAACTAACTCCATTTTCAAACAACTCACTACTATGGTACCACAAAGCTTGTAATATTTCTACACTACATAAAAATTTCAACTCACAACTAGCTCAACTTCTAGAGGTAGCACGTGAGTTCCAATAACAAAATGTGAAACAACAACAACAAAATGAAGAAAAATAAGGTTAACAATAAGAAGTTGAAGTCCATAAGACTGAGTTGAGACAACAACTAGAGGAGTTTGTGCACCAAATGGAGGCTAAAGATAGGGAGCTAAGGCAGTAGGTCGGTTTCCTATCAAACAATGTCATAGGAGAGAATCCATTAGCTTGACACCTAAGGTTTTCTAACCCTTCTCAGAGTGATGTCTCAGCGTTTCAAACACAAATGTTTATAACAGGGTGCCTAGAATACCCTACTTTTTTGAAAAGGGTAGTTAAGAATTCACCTACATATAATAAATTCAAGGGAATGGTAAACATTGACAACTTGATTCACCGATCACATGAGATGCATCAAGTTAAATGTTGTAGACAACTACTCACTCTTGACTCGGTTCTGAGTCAAGCATTGGCTAGATTAATTGTACAGTGCAATCTCTTTTCTTGAAAATTTGCTCGATAACAATTCAACGAAATGCAAAGTGGAGAAGAAGACTGCTTCGAGTTCAAATTGGAATTGAAAATGGTTAACAAAGGCTTCAACATTTTGTTCAACAGATAGACATTCTTGGTTTGCAAACTGTAAGTGGTAGAATGCATTCCAGTTTGGTAATAAAGCAATCTGTTATGGAGTGATTGAGTTCAAACCTAGAAGCAATTGGGAGGAATATTGCAAAAAAAATGTGCTGAATTTCCAATAAGGCTTTTGAGTGCAAATAAAAGTGGACTGTAATACTGAACAGCATCCTATGGGTTACATATCACACTAACTGATACAATGTGTGACCTAAACCTTGATTTTGTGCGACTGCGGAATTCTCGTTGAATTACTGATACTGATACATATTGGAAATCTAATTAATTAACATCAGCTTGATATCTTCTATGAAGATAATGGATATGCCAATGCAAATTGTTGGATTATAAAACTTTCAAATTCTAGCTCTTTCTGCATTGGCTTCTATGGTGGAACAAGCTTTCCAAGTGAATGTGATTTACTGTATTGTTTTAAAATTCTAGCTCTTTCTGTATTGGTTGGTAGTAATGTGATTTAGTGTAGGCCGATGCAATTATGCGTTAAGCTTGAAACGAGTTAGGGTAGTGCGGAGTGCACGCTCGTAGAGCCAAACGTGCAATTGAATACGAATAATAGAAACGGGGTTCCAAGGGGCGGAGCCCCTGGCGGGGTGCGGGGCAGCGCCCTCATGGTTTTAAATTGCGGATGCGGTTGCGGTTACTGCGGTTGCGGCTATTGTGGTTGTTGCAATGGGGAATGCGGTCGTTGCGGCGTGAATTCATATTTATGAACATAAAATATTATATTTTATTATTTATTTTAGAATTCACATTTCTTCAATTTCTTCTCTAAATTTTCAAATATATCTCATTAACAACTCGTCATCATTTTAAATATCACTAATCCTTTTAAAATATATCTTAAATCTTCGATATAATTAAAAAAGAAGATAGACCAAATAATTTTTGCGAGCATTGCATAATCTGATGCGGCCTGATGCGACTTAATGCGGCCGATGCGGTGTTATAATGCGGTCGTTGCGGTGTTATGATGCGGTTTTTATTGTGATTTGCAATTACACCGCAATTGCGGCCTGATGCGGATGCGGACACTACCGCAACTGCAATATTGCGGCCGCATCAGGTGATGCGGTCCGCAATTTAAAACCATAAAATGATCATTTTATCTACTTTCTTATGTATAGAAATGTACAGATAAAGAACAAGTTGATGCCGCAGTAGACCAATAAAATGATCATTTTATCTACTTTCTTATGTATAGAAATGTACAGATAAAGAACAAGTTGATGCCGCAGCGCAAGTAGTCCGATAGGTTCAACAACTACGAAAACTATGACAGAAAATTATATGAATGTATCAAAAAATATTCTAGTAGCCATTGATGTAGCCATCTCCAAATTCAACACAGAAGAATCAAACACACAAAAAAGTTGTAATATAGAAATCCTCTTTATAACTAAAATAGGAACATTAACTCAGTAAGTCTTACGAAAATAAACAAATCTTAAACATGCTATCTAATGCACCGAAAGAACTTTTCTAGGTATTGCTTTTCCTGCAAAATAAAGAGGCAATTTATATTTCGAATCAGACCGAAATCTAAAACAGAAAAAAAGTCTCTATCCATGTTACTTGCAAAAGATGAATGCACATTTACCTTAACAAATGTACTATAGATTTCTTTGCTGACTTTGCATTTTGAAGCAAGAAGTCGTCAATTCCATGAGGTATTGATGAAGCAGGTCCGAATGTTATTATTTTCAATGACTTCAAGTTACGTAGGTAAGGAAAATCAACATTCCATAAATCAGGAACTAAGGAGAGAATCTAAGCAATGAGGGATAATGGTAAATTAGGCTCAACTTGATGGAAGTAATATTAAAACATAAAAAAATACAAGCTGCGAGCGTATTAAAATAAATGTTACAATAATAAAAAATGAGAGTATGCTAAAATTTTCATAAACTAAATTAAGGTACCTCAAGAATCTTTGAAGAGACAATCAATGATTCGATAAGAGCAAATTCAGTCAGCCAATTGAGTATTGCCAAAGGACAATTTTCTACATCTAACCCGATATGTACATCAATATATAAATGTTTGATAGAAGAGAGGTTGTTATTTCGCTTGCTGATATATTTCATAGGATTGCCCCTAAAATCAAATCTACAAAGATTTGTGGTAGATAACTCAAATTTGCAAGAATACGGAGTAGACATTTTTATTATTAAATTAACAAGTGTGACACTTGATATGGAGAGGTTTTTTTCATCACAAACTTCACAATACTCTAGGATCAAAGTATTCAAACTTTTAAATGCCGAAAAGGGCTCAACATAGCCGTCGTCACCACTGCTGCGAAAGACAAAATACCGTAAAGACAAGTTGGTTAATGCTGGAAGATTAAGAGAATTTGGAAATATTGTGCTACTACCAATCGTCGCAAGACTAAGAGACGTTAAAGTATGCGAAGAAAAATAGCAAAGTGGAAAGGATTCCATCCGCATCCTCAATGTCTTGACATTGTGTAAAAATGCATATTCTATAATCCTTTTGAGCAGGCAACTATTCATAAGACCCTTACGGTGTAAATGGAGAGCTTGCAGTGTGGTTTTGTCATCGCGTAGAGACAAAATGCTAGACACGAATTTATCAAAACTACAGAGAGTCTCGAAGAAAAAATAACTCATGGAAAGAACGGGAAGAAGCTTCCAGAGATTCTTCCATCTTTTGGAGAGAATGCATGTCTGAACAGCGTATTTGATGTTCAAAGTCGACAATAGGCGAATTAAAACACAATCAGGTAAATCACTGAGTCTGTCATTGTAATTTCGCCTCCTTATTTTCATTGTTAGAGAGCAATTCTACAGCAAGTAAAAAATAAAATAAGCAAATATAGCTATTCACTATGAAAAACCCTAATAGGGTTTACGGTTAGAATAGGGTTCGTTTTAAGATGCATTCAGCAAAATTATCTCTATTATAATTGATTCCGATAATTTTGCAATTTTATTTGTGTAACAGAATAATGGGATGGTCTCTAA
Organism: Vicia villosa; assembly: GCF_029867415.1. Classification (NCBI taxonomy): domain Eukaryota; kingdom Viridiplantae; phylum Streptophyta; class Magnoliopsida; order Fabales; family Fabaceae; genus Vicia; species Vicia villosa. The sequence goes on along the minus strand of NC_081182.1, from coordinate 195,419,526 downwards.
AATATAACCAAATTTAAAGACGTTATCACTTATAATTGATTTTGATAGTTTAAAGACTTAATTGAGATGAAGTGATAGTTTAATTTAGGGATTAATTTGGTTTTTTATTCAAATTTTTAATATAAATTTGTCTAAACTTTAATGTAGTTTTTTTTAAGAATTTTTTTTAGTACCTTTAAGTTTTATATACAACAACAAACAACGTTAGTTTTTGCGCTAAAATTATTCTGTATAAAGTCTTTCACTCTTTTATTTTTCTATTTTTAGATGTAATAAATAAATATATAATTAATTGATTAAATTTTATATTTGCAAATTCTTTATAGAGAAAAAGGGATATGCACTGACAGTGTAAAATATTTTTACACTGTCAACCAATCACAACCATGTATCCAATTAAAACACAATTTTAATTTAAAAAAATTGTGTTGGTGTTGGTCTCGGTCATTCTATTCCTTTTTGGCACGCTTCTTGGTTGGAGGCGGGAATTCTAAAAGAGATATTTTCGGGTTTGTTTTCGTCTTCTCTTTTAAAGGAGTAGTCCTATTGCTCAAAGATGATAATACCTCACATAAACAAGAAAATGTTAGCGAAGTAACAGTGCATAAAATGATGTATGAATAACGGAACAAATATGAACAAATAATGACTAAAAGAAATTTAAAATACAAACCATATTAAATTCTAACTGAAAATTATGATCAAGCAACATATTTTTGTTTTTTTTAAATAAAAACTAATTAACTAAAATCTGTTGTGCTTTTGATATAAAAAAAACTAATTAATCTAACAATATATATTTTTTGTTTTTTTTATGAATTAAAACAAGACTAGAAGAAATTAATAATTAAAATAGTATATAAAAGATGGCAAGAAACTAATTAATCTAACTTTTCTGAACTTGCATTTCAACCTAAACAAGACAACAACTCTCCTATCCTTTCGTCTCTCACTCTGTTCATACTCATCTCACAAAGTTCAATTAATTACCAGTGCAGAGAATAAACAAGCCACATCAATCGTTAAATCACACGTCAACAACATCATTATCATGGAATTCTAATAGTACCAAAGATCAACAAATAGAGATCGAAAACGATGTTACCGAGTTTGATTGTGTCTTCAGCTGATGCATCCAGATCCATGTGTTGAATCGTTGCAGGTCGGTGTTTTGAAGGTGGTGCGTCGGAGATTGAGGCGAGGTGCTCGTAGCAGTGGCCATCGGACCTTCGACGACGGAAGCGAGAGGATACTCCGCGGTTGTCATATTGTGCAATGTCGATGTCCGATTACCTTTTATATGTGGCACATGGATTTTGTTATTAAATATTGATGAAGAGGCTGCGCAATGTTTATGCGTGGATGCTGTTGGGCGTGAAGTCATTGCCGCTTCAGAGGTTGAACACGAACCAGTTGCTCTTCGCGCGTTGGTGCTTCTGCGGGTCTGCAACTGAGATTGTGCGCTCAGTTGTTGTTGAAAGTCTGTTGGTGTGGTTCATCGTTGTTGCGATTAGAAATCCGCGGCTGTTTGCTGACCGTTGATGGTGAGGGGAGTTGTCGAACTCAGCATCGTATCGGTGTTTGTCAAAGTTCCATTTTCTTTGCTTTTTTTCTTCTAACCTTGTTCCTGTAAAATAAATCACAACAAATACAAAGAAACAAATGATGGTAATGGTATTAATGAATGTTGAATGAAGATGATGATTAGAGCGTATGATAGATAGAATTGTGAGGTAATTCTGAGTGTGAAACTTGTATTTACAGACACTACTAGAAATTTGGCCTACGGCCACGCTAAAATTTTCCACAGCTCAGAAATTGTGGCCACATATATGATTTGGCCATGGTTATCAAAGCGTAGAATTATGTTATAAAATATTGAATCCGAAATATCAAAGCCACGGTTGTAAAAAAGGCGTGGTCTATACCAAGAAACCGTGGACTTTACTTTAGGCCACGGTCGTATACTCCACAGTTGGATTTTCGTGGCCTAAGCGTTACGTCACGGTTATTTTGCATATAGCCTCGGTTTTCTGGGCGTGGCAGGAGGCCTTTTTTTCTGTAGTGAGATCAGAAGGTTTAAAGGTGGGCTTGATGATGAAAGTATGATGTTAGTACTTCTGCAGTTTTTTAATTTTGTGATGATGATTTGGTAACCTGGCTTTATGGTTATGTAGGTTGTTGTATAATGTAGAATTGTTGAATGATAGGGTATATAAAAAAAAGTGTGAATGTTTTGTACGAAAAAAAGTCATAATGTTAATTGTTTGTGGTTATGAAAATCTATGAATGCGTGTACATAATAGTTACAAATAGTTTAGAAAAATATAATTTTAAAAGGCATGTTAATCATTTGGTTAGAATATAAAAACATCAAAATCTAAAGAAATTGAGAATAAATGAAAGGTAAAATCGTTAGTGAAAATTATCTGCCGAAAGCTAGTATTATATTTGCAAGCCTTACTTCTTTATCAATTGTGCTATGTTATTTGTTCGAAATAAAAAGTCTTACTTCCTTACCAATTTTGCTATTTATTTAAAATATAAATAATTTAAGAGTTAAGCATTATATTTTAAAATAGACTTTAAATCGAATATTTATAAAATTTAGGATATCACTGTAAATGGACCCAATATTTTATAAAATCCAATATTAAAAATAATTTTGAATAGCTTGAAAAGTACGGGCAAATTTTGGGGTATAACACACCACAAAAAGTTTAAAGCAATATCAAATAAATTTTCAATTATATTATCAAAATAGCAAGTCTTACAAACATATCAAAATAACAAAATAATTACTTTAACATGATCTTTACATTCTTCACTACCAAGCCGATCTTTTATCGTACTTTGTCCAGATGACATCGTTAACCTCAACTCTTTCTTGAAGTTGCTTAAAATCTATGTCAATATCTTCAAGCGATCTTGCGTTAAGAATTGGTATGTCATTGACTCCAAAACTGTAAGTCGTCATGCAATTCTCCAACTCCAGAATTGGAAGTGCCAGCATCCTGTGAAGGTTCTACCTTAATATCATCGGAACTCTATAGAATGTCAAAGAACTTATAGTCAATTATTTTAGCTTAGAGTATTAAATCAATAACTTCACTTTACACCAAACAAATGCAATGTCAGCAGAGCAGTTTACGAGCATTAGATGAAAACAGATCAAAATGAAAAAATGTGTATCAATCACATGCATGTAGAAATAATCACAAAGAAAACACATTTTGAACAATTACTTCTTTATAAGCAACAATGTTTTAATTGTCAGAAGTATGGTCACTATTCTACAAAGTGTCCAGAAAAGAATAAAAATCAAGAAAGTGATGCAAACTTTGCAAAACAAGAAGAAGAAGAAGAGATGTTGCTGATGGTCACAACAGAAGATGAAGTTGGAACATTGCAGATCAAAGAATCAGATTACAGATATCATGATGAAGGGAGTGCAAGTCAAAGTGTTCAGAAGAGTAAGAGCTATGATGAATAATAGATAACTTAGACACAATGAATTAGGTGGTGTGTTAAATTATAATTCTTTGTGTCGAAAAAGATTTGATTTTTTTTAGAAGTGTGGAAACAGTTTATTACACACATATTTGTTTTCCCAACTATACGCAATTTTGTCAAAAATCATTGCGTTCCTCATATTCCACAAACTCCAAACCGAAGCGATCCAAATAGAAATGACCTTCTTCCTAGAATTCACCGTTTTCACCTTCTCCACCATAGTATCAAGCTTCAGAAATTCTTCTAACGAAAAAGGGAGATCCTCCCCTAGCCAAATATAAATTCGCTTCCACAAATATTTCGCCACACCACACTGAAAAAACAGATGAGAGGAGGTCTCTAAATGATTCCTGCAAAATTCGCAACAGAGAAAAACAGAAGAATCAATAACTCCTCTTTCACTCAAGGAGATTTTTGTGGGAAGTCTATTTATGCACACCCTCCACAAGAAAATCTGGATTTTAATCGGGGCTAACGAGTTCCAACAAGACTTGAGATAAGGAATTACTCAAAGGTTTGAGATTTTAATTCCAACATCAATCACATGCATGTATAAATAATCATAAAGAACACACATTTTGAACAATTACTTCTTTATAAGCAACAATTCTATCAACTTGTGCAATGGAAGTGAAGTTGTCATTCTGTAAGTATCTTTTAAAGGATGTTGGGATGAAATATGATGGATAAAAATATATTTGAAAGGAAAACTATAAGTGGACTTATTTTTTTTAAAGTACAACAGTTAATAAAGGATATATAATTTAATGGCAAGTATTAATAAATAGCGTGCTACATCCCATTTAGCGTTGGATTAGTATTAGGAATTGTTGGAATATCATAGTTTAGGTTTATCTACTAATGTTAGTTTCTGATCTTAGAGTATCATATATCCTAAAATGACGATTAATTTAACAGGGCCCATATAAATATTGAAGTAACTAGTAGAGGTAATATTTGAGAGCGGTCACTGTACTCTTCAAGAAGTTACTCATTAGCCAACAATGCATCAAGCATACCAAAGTAAACCTGGGTAGGGAGGGTGTGAGATATTGGATCGAACTCTAGTATGGCCGAAGGGTAGCTTCTTGGTTTGACAGAATTAAGCATGAAGTCGAAGGTTGTTCACATGCTTGTGTCGAAGATGATAGGGTTGCTAGCATGTTAAATTAGGTTTTACTGTTTAAACCCTAATTTGTTAAGTTAGCTTGTTTATTAAGTTGGCTTGTGTAATGGGCCTTGTGGAAAAAGCCCATTAGTTAGTATGTTAGGTTTTATTATAAATAGCATACTAGTATCTCATCATTGCTAAGCTGCAAATCTTAATTTAGGGTAAGAGAGGTTATTTGTTATTCTTGTAAACTTGTAATCTTGTTTTCTAAGAGAAAGTAAAAGAATAGCAGTTATAACCAATTCTTGTGTTCTTCTTTTCTTCCCTAATTTCCTATTATATTTTGTTCTTGACATTGTTTTTCACAACAAATTGGTGCGGTGAGCATGGAGAAGATGTCGTCAACAAAGTATGAGATTGAAAAGTTCACCGGAGTGAATGATTTCGGTCTGTGGCGCTTGAAGATGAAAGCCCTACTGGTTCAGCAGGGTTGTTTGGAAGCGTTGAAGGGAGAGGCATCCATGAATGCTGCAGTAACGGAAGCGGAGAAGACGACAATGATCGAGAAGGCACACATCGCAATTTTGTTGAGCCTTGGTGATAAGGTTCTCAGACAGGTATCAAAGGAGACGACGACATCAGGGTTATGGGCGAAACTTGAAAGTTTGTATATGACCAAATCGCTGGTAAATCGACTCTACCTGAAGCAGGCTTTGTATTCATTTAAGATGGTTGAAGACAAAGTGTTGTCTGAGCAGTTGGATATGTTCAACAAGCTGATCTTGAAAATATTGATGTAAAGATCGATGATGAAGATCAAGCGCTGTTACTATTGTGCGCTTTGCCTCGATCACATGCTCACTTCAAAGAAACTCTCCTGTATGGAAGGGAGTCCCTGACCTTTGAAGAAGTTCAATCAGCCCTATATTAAAAGGACCTGAACAAACGAAATGAGCATAAACCTTCGACTGTTGGCGAAGGTTTGGCCGTTAAAGGAAAACTCTTACGAAAGGATGGTAATTTTGACAAGAAGAAGGGCAAAAGCCATTCGAAGTCTTATAATGGTGAAGCATCTGGTATTCGATGCTATCATTGTAAGAAGGAGGGTCACACAAGAAAGGTGTGCCCTGAACACCTGAAAGATCATGAATGTAAGGATAATGGCAATGCAGCCATTGTTCAAGATTGTGGACCTCCGTTTTTTAATTCCGGGCCATACCTCTGTTCTGTAGAGATACGTGAACTGACTCTTTTTATCGCTTAATGCTTTCGCATTTTTGAAAATTCACAGAGTCGCCACCGACCTTTTATTTTATCCAATTAAGGAAAGGTTTATAAAAGAAACAGAAAAAAGACCTTTAAGAAATTCTGGGTAAGGGGGTAGGTTATACAAAGGGAAGGTGTTAGCACCCTTTGTATCCATGGTTATCCACGGGCTCTTAAGTTTGCTTAGCTCACTTGTTTTTCGATTACTTTTCAATTGCTTTAGAATGCTCATATGTGATTTCAAATACTTTTGTAAATTGAATTTTGTAATGATCCGTGTGTGGATGTATACAAAATGCTTGTTTATCTTTCGAAAGATATTTTGAAAAGAACGTTAACTTTGTAATAATCTGTGTTTGGATGTGTACAAAGTATTGTCTTTTTTTGAAAGTTTTGTTTTGAAAAACAACAGTGTATGAGAATTTTGTTTGTTTTGATTTGAGCAAGCAAACTAGGAGGTCTACCCTGAGTTATAAGGTCTTTATCCTATTTCCTTTAAGAATCTATCCTTTCACCGGATATAAACGCAAGGTTCGATTTTGTACTCGAAACAGTAGAATTTTGACTTTGATTTTGAAAAGAATGTGAAGGGATTACCTTAAGAGGTGCAAGTGTGATTGTGATTGTATTCAGATATTTTATCTTTGAAGTTAGTGATCTAACGGTTCAATTTTATCTTTGACATACACGCAGTTTATATTTGCTAGAAATTAAAATGCGGAAATGTAAAGTGCGGAAAGTAAATCTACGCTATTACATCGATTGTGCAGGAAATGTAAACTAGCCTATTTACATGAATTTGACATCCTATACATTTATCTAGGAATTTAAATTGCAAGAAAAATAAAAGGCATGTTTTTTTGGATTTTTTATGATTGATTTTAATTATAATTAATGCATGATTAATTAAATTAAAATGAAGAAAAAAGATGAAAATAGATTTAAACCTAGAAATTAAGTTTAAAATATGTACAAAATATTTGTTAATTAATTTTAAAACAAAACTAATTTTTTTGGAATTTTTGAAATTGATTTGAAATTGATTAAGCTAATTAAAACATAATTATGCAAATAATTACACAAATAATTAAAACTTAAAGAGAAAATTATTCAAAATATGTACAAAATTAGTCTATAATATATAAACAATATTTTATATAAAGAACAATTTTTTTAATGATTTTTTGATTGGTTAGAATAATTAAAAAGCAAATATATAAATATATACTAATTAATTATGCAAAATATTGAAATTTTGAAGGAAAATAAAATATTTTTATTTCAGAAAATAATATATTATTTTAGAAGTCTAAAAATATTTTTTGTGTATTTTTTGGATTTTTAAAACTATTTTTAATTAATTTTGCAAAGAAATTAAAATAAAAATAGAAAATAAAAGGATACTGATCAGGTGTGGTTAATCTGAGAGTCCATGGTATAGGGCTGCTTGTCTGATGCGTTGGATTGATTTTTAGTGGAGATCAAGGGCTGAGATTTTGAGTCACATGGCACACGTGATTAGAGGTGTAGCATGAGATCATGCTGACTTTGAGAGTCCAGCGTGGGACCCACGTTCAGTTGACTGGCGAATAGAAAGATGAGGACAGGCCACGCGTGCAGTCAAAGGGTCCTCATCACTATTCATCATCTTCTTCAATTTACCTATGGAATTTGCTGCGGATTTTCCTACAACTTTACCTGCGGATTTTGCTTCAGATTTTTCATGCTTTCAAAAACCTACAAAAATGGTCATTAACAAAAACAAGGGGCACCCAGGTTGACTTAAAATGACCTCCTGAACACGATGGTGGCATTAGTTTTGGCTAAAAACGCCTGCATCATGGGATTCGAAAGTTCACATATTTGGAACCTCAAGAATGGCACATGTGTATTCTCACGTTAAGACTTGCATGTAAGGGTTCAAATCTTCCCTAAACCATCTTAGCAACTTGTTAGAAGCGTTAGTTGGCATTAAAACATGCTTAGTTATGAGATTCGAAAGTTAGAAAAATACATGAATATGTAACTTTTTAAAGCATGAGTTTTATGTACATGTAACCATGAATTATGATCTTAACTTACTATATTAGATCCTAGGAGATGATTGGAATGATTGGTTTGTATTGATATTGATTGGAATATTGAATTTGAAAATTACAAAGTGTATGGAAATTTTGAGAAATTTGATGAGTTTTCTTGCTATACTCTTGCTATGTTTCGTGGGTCTCTTTGTTGTTGATGTATTCCACTTCTTTTATAGGCCAAGGGCTGCTTGGAAGTGAAGCTAAGAGCATTGATTGCTTGGTTGAAAGTTTGATTTTTAAATATTAAAAATCCTTGAATATTTGACCAAGTCTTCTTCTCCTTTACTTCTCTTGCCTTGCTCTTCAATTCTCTGCAGAAAAATGAAGATTCCTTTATGAGTCATGCTTAAGATTTAAGCCATCCATTATCCTTCCATTTTTACTTTTAATTTAATCTTAAAATAAGATAAAATCAAGCAAAAAATGGATAAAAAAAGGTATGGGCTTAGTCTTGGTCGTGGGAGGCCCATAATATTATGGAAATAATGTTTGAACCATGAAAACTTGGCCCCATTTGGAAAAAATACATTTTTGAGCAATGTTGGTTTCATGCATTTTCCAAAATTTAGCCAACTTCAACAAGGTGTAAATCCTTCAATTTTTGTCATATGAAGGAGATCTTTCACTTTTTGGAAACCTCAAAGAGTCCTCTAACCAATTTCTTTGGTCTCATGTCAAAATGATTTTTGAAGCTCCTTGTGTGTCCTTTTGAAAAAAGTGTCTTTTTGTTGACTTTGAAAATGACCTGTAATGTCTTTGATCATATTTTTCAAATGGTGAATCCAATGACCATGGGATCAATGGCATTTGAAAGATAATTGAACTTCCTTCAAAATAAGCTTTGGTTTGAATTTTTTGGATGAAGGATGAGAGAGTTATGATCAGTCAAAGTTGAGTTGACTTTTCAGGCAAAAACCCTAATTTTGAATCTTAGGGTTTTGTTGATTTTTGATCTTTCCTTGATGAATTATGATCATCCAATGATCAAATGATGAATCCTTTGACAAAATATGGACTTTGACAAAAAATTTCGTTTTTGGTCAAACGGGTCGTCTGTTGACTGTTTGAGCTGCTGACGGTGCGTCTGAATGAATTGAAGTTTGAAAATTTGTATGATGGTACTTTGAGATATATGGATGTGCATGAAATTCATTTGAGCTCTCAAAAACTTGTTTCTCCTGTAAAAACAAGAAAACCCTAGTCAGGGACTGTTTATGTTGGAGACAGTTAAGCGCACCTGATTTTTGTGCAGTGTTGAGTCTCTGCTAATCGCGTGATATTCAGAAGACTTCTAGAACAAAAATCTTGGAATTTTGAATTGTGAAAGATTGATTTGATTAATGGTACAAAACACTGAGAATTGTACTGCCAGCAGTTTGGCTGTCAACTGACTGTTCAAGTACTGAAGCAGCAGTTAAAGTGAAAAATCAACAGTCAAAGTTAATTTTCTTTTTGTTGTTTTTGTTTTTGTTTTATGTGAAAAATGAAAGTTTATTTACATGACTTGTTAAAAAAAACATAGACATAATAAATAACTAATATTTACGGTATGCGGGCAAAATTACCGATAATAACCCTGAAAATCATTTAATGCACAGAAATAGGAATATTTGACTGGCAGAAAACACACAAAATATTATCTTAGTAATTAAGCAATATTATGACAAATAGTACAACATTTAATACTGACAGTACAAATATTACATACTATATTGAACAGTACGACGAATAAACGGTACATTTAAGAAATAAGAATCACGGCAGACTTCAGGAATGACGGTTAATGACCCATGCTATGAACAATAACATGTAGATGATTGGGAGTGCAACCATTGCAGGTCCACACTTTTCAGGACTATGCAGGCAGAAGAAAGTCATGATCACCGTAGCAATGGTGATGACTGTAAGAAAACACGTTTCCCACCGCTTCGCCATTTTGTCGGGGAAAGAAGAAAGGATGGATTATGAAGTAGAAATTTGAGAGATGAATTAGAATTTGATGTGAGATTTTATGGAAGAAAATGAGAGGTATTTATAGAATGGAAAGGAGGATAGAGACGTTGGGGAATGATGTGATTCCGTACAAAAGGAAAATTTTGAGTGGAAGTAAGATTTGAAAGAAAGTGGAGATAGTGTTGGGAAAAAGAGAGATTTGATTTTTGAAAAAGAGATTTGAAAAGATTTTTGAAAATAATGGAATATAGTACAAAAATTAGTGGGAAACAAAAGATAATAATAATCTACTTGTTACCAGTACAGTCTGAGTTTCCTGATTCTGCGCCTGCAAAAAGATTTAACTCTGTACCAATTGTGTCAGTATTATTTATCTGTAAGTAAATAAATAGCATGTGTGAAGTAATAAACAGCATTTGGCGTTTGCGTAAGAATAAATTCAACTGCAAGCCAAATTACTGTATAAGAAAAATTCTAAAAACTAAGTATTTCATATATCAGGATCTTTGTTGAAATAAAAATCCATGATTATATGAGACTCTTAATTTTCAGATTGGAGTTTTCTTGAAAAAAGATGCGGGCAAATTTTGGGGTATAACAGTTGCCCCTATTCAATCTTCTTAAACCTGAAGAGATTGTCTGAAATCTGAAGGTAGAAGATGATTGAATATTTAGATGCCCTGAAAATTTGCACTTACCTTGATCAGAAGAGATGTTGGAAGTTGCATTTGAATGTCGTCTGCGAAATGTTGTTGGCAGATTGGAACATTACCTGAGATGGGATTTCAGATGCCACCTGGTAAATGTGTTGATGGTTTGTTCATCAGAATGAATCCATTGATTATATCTTGATGAAGGATTTGAAAGTCTTTGTGTTGACTGTTTCGGAACCGTCCAAGGTTACCGCTTTAAGTCTTGGAAGATAATAGTTACGGAACTTGTCCAAAGTTTTTCCGATTTAGATTTTGGAAGTTGATCATTGTGGAACCGTCTGAGGTATCGCTTTAGATCTGCAATGTTAGATCGTTTTGGAACCGTCTGAGGTATCGCTTTAGATCTGTGATGCTAGATCGTTTTGGAACCGTCTGAGGTATCGCTTTAGATCTGCAATGTTAAATCGTTCTGGAACCGTCTGAGGTATCAACTTTAGATCTGCAATGTTAGATCGTTTTGGAACCGTCTGAGGTATCGCTTTAGATCTGCAATGTTAGATCGTTCTGGAACCGTCTGAGGTATCGACTTTGATCTGTGATGCTAGATCGTTCTGGAACCGTCTGAGGTATCGCTTTAGATCTTTGATGCTAGATCGTTTTGGAACCGTCTGAGGTATCGACTTTAGATCTGCGATGTTAGATCGTTCTGGAACCGTCTGAGGTATCAACTTTAGATCTGTGATGTCTGTTTTTGAGTTGGTAAGTGATCAGAATGAATCTTCGGCTTGATTATATCTGAGAGAACTGTTCATGGAATTCAGGTGAACACTGCATGTGATTGAGAACATCTTTGTTGAAGATATCCGTCTACCTGAAAAATCAAGTTAGTGATATGCAATGTTTATGATGCATGTAAATGTGAGATATTCCCGGAGAAATATGCATGTGATGTTGTGTATGAATATGCGTATGAATATGCGCATGATGCATGATGTATGATGTATGAATATGATGTATGAATATGAATATGTGATGTATGAATGTGAGATGTCGAGCTTCTATTTGGGAAAATAAATTTCCGCCAGTCATCTGGATATGACTATATTGTGATCGTTGATGATCTTTTGTCTTGTTTGAGTACCCTTGGCTGGGGAAATTCTTTGAGAATCCTGGTATTCTGTTGAAGGATCTTTGAATATCACTTGGGAATGAAAGGTAGCTGGAAGTTCTGATGCCCTTTCAAATGGGAATGAGGAAGATGCATAATCCTCTGATGCACTATCTGACCAAGTCCGGGTGCGGGGATCACACCTTCTGAAGATAGTAATCTGGAACAACCCTGCTGGGGGATAAGACTTCTTTTGAAGAGAAAATCTTTTTGAGGACTTTGCTGAGAAATGCGTTTCTCTTGGGGATTTTCTTCTGATGGGATGATGTCCAGACAATTGGGACATTTCCTGAATGCTATTCCTGTTTTCCTGGTAAACATCAATCATATTCAAATGCACATGTTCATTCAAAATTATCATTGGGGCGTTTACGTATTTAAAACAGAAAAAGTGAAAATAGTGATTTTTGAGCCTAAGCTGCATTGATTTTTGAAAAAGAGCCATGATAGGCTGGTTAGCACAGGGAGACAACAATCCTAGAAGTAGGAAACTGTCAGAAAGTTTTGGAAAATATTTATAGAGATAAATAGCTATGTGAAAACAATCCAGTCAAGTTTCAACTCTGCTATTGCCAATCTGTCCTCGAGCATCTCATCCCTCACTTGTTGGAAGAAAGTGATCGGACTGATCGGTGTCTTTGAGGTGTTGAATCTTGATGGTGAGTAGGCAGCTGAACGGAACATAGTTGTATGCTTCATTCCCTAACTTTTGCCTAGGCTGCCCTTTCAGGTTTTCAGCCTACCGGGATAGTATTTGTTTAGTCTCTAATTTTTGCCTGGACCGCCCTTTCGGGTTTTCAATCCACCGAGACGCTCATTTTTGCCTAAGCTGCCCTTTCAGGTTTTCAACTTAGCGAGCTGTTTTTTTCTTTTTAAGAGAAGTATTTTTTGACTATGTCAGCATTCACAGGGTGTGGGAAATCCTTGCCATCCATGGTGGTAAGCAACATGGCGCCGCCGGAGAATATTTTCTTGATTATGAATGGTCCCTCGTAGGTGGGAGTCCATTTGCCTCTGGGATCACCTTGTGGTAAGATGATGCGTTTGACAACCAAGCCACCAGTTTGGTATGCTTGACTTTTGACTTTTTTGTTGAAGGCTTTGATCATACGCTTTTGGTATAGCTGACCATGACAAATAGCTGCGAGCCTTTTCTCATCAATCAAGTTTATCTGGTCCAACCGTGTTTGAATCCAATCGTCTTCGTCTAGATTGGCTTCTTTCATAATCCTTAGGGAAGGAATCTGAATTTCAATTGGAAGAACTGCCTCCATACCATAGACTAAGGAGAATGGAGTTGCCCTTGTTGAAGTACGCGCAGATGTGCGATAACCATGAAGAGCAAAAGGCAACATCTCATGCCAGTCTTTGTAGGTTACTGTGGACCTCCGATTTTTTTAATACCGGGCCATACCTCTGTTCTGTAGAGATACGTGAACTGACTCTTTTTTGTCGCTTAATGCTTTCGCATTTTTTTGAAAATATCACAGAGTCGCCACCGACCTTTTATTTTATCCAATTAAGGAAAGGTTTATAAAAGAAACAGAAAAAAGACCTTTAAGAAATTCTGGGTAAGGGGGTAGGTTATACAAAGGGAAGGTGTTAGCACCCTTTGTATCCATGGTTATCCATGGGCTCTTAAGTTTGCTTAGCTCACTTGTTTTTCGATCACTTTTCAATTGCTCTGAAATTGCTCATATGTGGTTTTAAATACCTTCGTAATTTGAATTTTGTAATGATCCGTGTGTGGATGTATACAAAATGCTTGTTTATCTTTCGAAAGATGTTTTGAAAAGAACGTTAACTTTGTAATAACCCGTGTTTGGATGTATACAAAGTATTGTCTTTTTTGAAAGTTTTGAAAAATCAACAGTGTATGAGAATTTTGTTTGTTTTGATTTGAGCAAGCAAACTAGGAGGTCTACCCTGAGTTGTAAGGTCTTTATCCTATTTCCTTTAAAAATCTATCCTTTCACCGGATATAAAAGCAAGGTTCGATTTTGTACTCGAAACAGTAGAATTTTGACTTTGATTTTGAAAGAAATGAGAAGGGATTACCTGAAGAGGTGCAAGTGTGATTGTGATTGGATTCAGATATTTATCTTTGAAGTTAGTGATCTAACGGTTCAATTTTATCTTTGACATACACGCAGTTTATATTTGCTGGAAATTAAAGTGCGGAAATGTAAAGTGCGGAAAGTAAATCTACGCTATTACATCGATTGTGCGGGAAATGTAAACTAGCCTATTTACATGAATTTGACATCCTATACATTTATCTAGGAATTTTTAAATTGCAAGAAAAATAAAAGGCATGTTTTTGGATTTTTTATGATTTATTTTAATTATAATTAATGCATGATTAATTAAATTAAAATGAAGAAAAAAGATGAAAATTGATTTAAACCTAGAAATTAAGTTTAAAATATGCACAAAATATTTGTTAATTAATTTTAAAACAAAACTAATTTTTTTTGGAATTTTTGGAATTGATTTAAGTTAATTAAAACATAATTATGTAAATAATTATACAAATAATTAAAACTTAAAAAGAAAATTATTCAAAATATGTACAAAATTAGTTTATAATATATAAACAATATTTAACACAAAGAACAATTTTTTTTATGATTTTTGATTGGTTAGAATAATTAAAAAGCAAATATATAAATATATACTAATTAATTATGCAAAATATTAAAATTTTGAAGAAAATAAAATATTTTTTATTTCAGAAAATAATATATTATTTTAGAAGTCTAAAAATATTTTTTGTGTATTTTTTTGATTTTTAAAACTATTTTTAATTAATTTAACAAAGAAATCAAAATAAAATAGAAAATAAAATAGAAATAAAAGGATACTGATCCTGTGTGGAAATTTATGAGGGAGTATGGTGTGCACGCGTGATCTGGAGCGTTGGATGAGTCATAAATGAGATCAGATGGTCCAGATGGTGAGGGAACATCACTTATGACACGCCTGCAAAACACTGAAACCAAGGGTTATATTTAAAAAAACGCGCGCGTCAGAACCAATAGGGAGGTGACACGTCTTCGTCTTCAACCTTCAGACAAGACTTTTAATAGCGCTTTCTTACCAAAAGCGCTGTAATTGGTTACTTACTAAACCTGCAAAATAGCGAATAGGGTCAAACGTACACATAAACTTGGCGCGACCTATCAGTTCAATTCGTTTGGTCCATGCGAATTCAATGGTACTAATTAGAACCTCTGATTTTTCCTAATTTGGAAAGCCCTAATTTTGAAGCTATGAACCCTAAAATGGTGATTTCGTTTGTACGTGTCCAAACTTCAATTAAGTTTCCAGAAATGATCTACACCTCAAACCAAACTCAATAGTATGTCTACATCTTGTTAAACGTGTGTGAATAACCAGATACGAATTGATTTTAGTTTGAACAAATTTTGACCTGTGTAGCTCGATTCAGTGAGCTTCAAGGCTTGTAATTGATTGAGATAGTTTCAGTGATGTTCAAGGAAGGTGTTTGAGTGTTTAGTTTGAATGGAAAGTGACTTAAACTTGGAATTCGAATTTCAAAATTCTTTGAATATTTTAAGAGATTACAAGTGTGTTACAAGCAAGAGTTTTGCTCTCAATTTCTGTCTCTATTGTTACTGAAGTGCTATAGCCTATTTATAAGCATTAGAGTGCTTAGAAACTAAGCCAAAAGCATTGATGAGTTTTTTTGGAATCTTGACTTTTTCAACATTGGTAGCTTTGTCTTTAAGCCACCATGGCTTGATTTTCTTCTTCTCCTCTGCTGTACTTTGCTTTGGGACAGAGTTGAATGAGTCTTGCTTGGAAGACAAGCTATTCTTTATCCATTTCAATTTCTTTTTAATTTTAATCTTAAAATAAGATAAAATTATGCCAAAAATGGATAAAAAATGATGTGGGCTTAGCCTTGGTCGTGGGAGGCCCATTACATCATGGAAATGATGTTTGAATGCTGAAAACTTGGCCCCATTTGGAAAAAATGCATTTTTGAACAATGTTGGTTTCATGCATTTTCCCAAAATTTAGCCAACTTCAACAAGGTGTAAATCCCTCAATTTTTGTCATATGAAGGAGATCTTGCACTTTTTGGAAACCTCAAAGAGTCCTCTAACCAATGTCTTTGGTCTCATGTCAAAATGATTTTTGGAGCTCCTTGTGTGTCCTTTTGAAAAAAGTGTCTTTTTGTTGACTTTGAAAATGACCTGTAATGTCTTTGGTCATATTTTTCAAATGGTGAATCCAATGACCATGGGATCAATGGCATTTGAAAGATAATTGAATTTCCTTCAAAACAAGCTTTGGTTTGAATTTTTTGGATGAAGGATGAGAGAGTTATGATCAGTCAAAGTTGAGTTGACTTTTCAGGCAAAAACCCTAATTTTGAATCTTAGGGTTTTGTTGATTTTTGATCTTTCCTTGATGAATTATGATCATCCAATGATCAAATGATGAATCCTTTGACAAAATATGGACTTTGACAAAAAATTTCATTTTTGACTGTCTGTTGACTTTTTTGGTCAAACGGGTCGTCTGTTGACTGTTTGAGCTGCTGACGGTGCGTCTGAGTGAATTGAAGTTTGAAAATTTGTATGATGGTACTTTGAGATATATGGATGTGTATGAAATCCATTTGAGCTCTCAAAAACTTGTTGCTCCTGTAAAAACAAGAAAAACCCTGATTAGGGACTGTTTGTGTAGGAGATAGTTAAGCGTACCTGATTTTTGTGCAGTGTTGAGTCTCTGCTAATCGCTTGATATTCAGAAGACTTCTAGAACAAAAATCTTGGAATTTTGAATTGTGAAAGATTGATTTGATTGATGGTACAAAACACTGAGAATTGTACTGCCAGCAGTTTGGCTGTCGACTGACTGTTCAGGTATTGATGTAGCAGTTAGAGTGAAAAATCAACAGTCAAAGTTAATTTTCTTTTTTTTGTTGTTTTTTTTGTTTTTGATTTATGTGAAAAATGAAAGTTTATTTACATGACTTGTTAGAAAAACACAGACATAATAAATAACTAATATTTACGGTATGCGGGCAAAATTACCGATAATAACCCTGAAAATCATTTAATGCACAGAAATAGGAATATTTGACTGGCAGAAAACACACAAAATATTATCTTAGTAATTAAGCAATATTATGACAAATAGTACAACATTTAATACTGACAGTACAAATATTACATACTATATTGAACAGTACGACGAATAAACGGTACATTTAAGAAATAAGAAATACTGCAAATTTTAAGAATGACGATTAATGACCCATGCTATGAACAATAACATGTAGATGATTGGGAGCATAACCATTGCAGGTCCACACTCCTCAGGACTATGCAGGCAGAAGAAAGTCATGATCACCGTAGCAATGGTGATGACTGTAAGAGACAGTGTCTCTATCCATTTTGCCATTCTTGTTAGGGAAGATGAGAAGATGGATTATAAAGTGGAAATTTGAAAGATGAGTTAGAATTTGATGTGAGATTTTATGGAAGAAAATGAAAGGTATTTATAGAGTGGAAAGAAGGAAAGAGACGTTGGGGAATGATGTGATTCCGTACAAAAGGAAAATTTGAGTGGAAGTAAGATTTGAAAGAAAGTGTATGATAGTGTTGGAAAAAGGAGAGATTTGATTTTTGAAAAAGAGATTTGAAAAGATTTTTGCAAATAATGGAATATAGTACAAAAATTAGTGGGAAACAAAAGATAATAATAATCTACTTGTTACCAGTACAGTCTGAGTTTCCTGATTCTGCGCCTGCAAAAAGATTTAACTCTGTACCAATTGCGTCAGTATTATTTATCTGCAATTAAATAAATAGCATGTGTGAAGTAATACACAGTATTTGGCGTTTGCGTAAGAATAGATTCAACTGCAAGCCAAATTACTGTATAAGAAAAATTCTAAAAACTAAGTATTTCATATGTCAGGATATTTGTTGAAATAAAAATCCATGATTATATGAGACCCTTAATTTTCAGATTGGAGTTTTCTTGAAAAATATGTGGGCAAATTTTGGGGTATAACAGTTGCCCCTATTCAATCTTCTTAAACCTGAAGAGATTGTATGAAATCTGAAGGTAGAAGATGATTGAATATTTAGATGCCCTGAAAATTTGCACTTACCTTGATCAGAAGAGATGTTGGAAGTTGCATTTGAATGTCGTCTGCGAAATGTTGTTGGCAGATTGGAACATTACCTGAGATGGGCTTTCAGATGCCACCTGGTAAATGGGTTGAGGGTTTGTTCATCAGAATGAATCCATTGATTATATCTTGATGAAGGATTTGAAAGTCTTTGTATTGACTGTTTCGGAACCGTCCAAGGTTACCGCTTTAAGTCTTGGAGGATGATTGCTACGGAACTTGTCCAAAGTTTTTCCGATTTAGATTTTGGAAGTTGATCATTGTGGAACCGTCTGAGGTATCGCTTTAGATCTGCAATGTTAGATCGTTTTTGGAACCGTCTGAGGTATCGCTTTAGATCTGCAACGTTAGATCGTTCTGGAACCGTCTGAGGTATCGCTTTAGATCTGTGACGTTAGATCGTTCTGGAACCGTCTGAGGTATCGCTTTAGATCTGTGATGCTAGATCGTTCTTGAACCGTCTGAGGTATCGCTTTAGATCTGCAACGTTAGATCGTTCTGGAACCGTCTGAGGTATTGCTTTAGATCTGTGATGCTAGATCGTTCTTGAACCGTCTGAGGTATCGACTTTGATCTGTGATGCTTGTTTTTGAGTTGGTAAGTGATCAGAATGAATCTTCGGCTTGATTATATCTGAGAGAACCGTTCATGGCATTCAGGTGAACACGGCATGTGATTGAGAACATCTTTGTTGAAGATATCTGCCTACCTGAAAAATCAAGTTAGTGATATGCAATGTTTATGATGCATGTAAATGTGAGATATTCCCGGAGAAATATGCATGTGATGTTGTGCATGATGTATGATGTATGATGTATGAATATGTGAATGTATGAATGTATGAATATGTGAATGTATGAATGTATGAATGTATGAATGTATGAATGTGATGTCAAGCTTCTAATTGGAAAAATAAATTCCCACTAGTCAGCTGGACATGAATGTATTGTGATCGTTGATGATCTTTTGTCTTGTTTGAGTACCCTCGTCTGGGGAAATTCTTTGAGAACCCGGGTATCCTGTTGAAGAATCTTTGACTACTGCTTGGGGAATCAAAGGTAACTGGAAGTTCTGATGCCCTTTCAAATGGGAATGAGGAAGATGCATAATCCTCCGATGCACTATCTGACCAAGTCCGGGTGCGGGGATCACACCTTCTGAAGATAGTAATCTGGAACAACCCTGCTGGGGAATAAGACTTCTTTTGAAGAGAAAATCTTTTTGAGGAATTTGCTGAGAAATGCGTTTCTCTTGGTGATTTCCTTCTGATAGAATGATGTCCAGATGATCGGGACATTTCCTGAATGCCATTCCTGTTTTTCCTGGTAAACATCAATCATATTCAAATGCATAT